>NW_010298321.1:2761-12033 GCF_000700745.2 Antrostomus carolinensis
TGAGTCAAAAAAGAGTCAAGGTAATATCTTTTTCTGGAGAACTGTGGAAAAACAAGTCTGGATGGGTTCTGGAGAGGGTATCTCACCTATGCCTTTGCCGTGAGGCAGGATCAGCTCAGCTGAGGGATGTTGAGGAAAATTACCTGTGGTGGTGACTCCATGGCCGTGCCAACCTGCTCCCTGGTTTCACTGGCCACCTCTTGCCTACCCTCAGGTTTCCTTCCCACCAGTTCAGCCCAGGACACTTTGTCTCAGCCCCGCAGTCTGGTTATCCCCATCTCTCTGCAGTACCTCTTTGCTTTGCTGCAGGACACTTTCCTCTCCCTGCTGCCTCCAAGGTCATCTGCTTTCACTCTGCACTGGGGCATCTCAGCCATCTGAACCCATCACACCGTGTTGTTTTGTTTTCATTATGGCTGGCTGTGACACAGCTTTCAATTTCTGACATAAAGATGTTCTCTGGCTAAAGCTTTTTTGCTCTGAAGACTGTAAAAACTCTTCTACTAGGTCTAACTAAAAGTCCCTCCATCCTGCCATCCTGCTTTGAAGGGTGGCTATTAATGGCCATTTAGGAAGGTAATTTACAGTTTATCCTCCCTTGGCACGTGTCCCAGGTCTAACAATCAATTTAGAGGCTTTTTGAACAGAAGGCAGAACCTCGGCCATCAGATTTAATAGAAATCAATGAATCTCTCACCCGTGGATTTGCCTAACACCTTTTTAAAATCTATATATACTTTGGGCTCCCACAACATCCAGTGGTGATGAGTTCCATAATTTCATTATGAACACTTTAAAAAGTTGGGGTTTTTTCAGTTGTTTTATATCTTCTGCCTGGTATTTTCAGGGTGTGTTCTCCCCCTTCTAGTTCACATAGTGTGAGAAAAGATGAACAAACATCCCATATGTATCTTCTCCTCCCCATTCATTAACCTCATAGACCTTTCCTGTATTGCTTTATTGTCTCTTCTCAAGGCTGGAGAGTCCTTTACTGACAATTTCCACTTCTACAGGAACCTCCCTGAAGGGGTCAGGCTGTTGGACAAGATTATCATTGTAAATCCCTTCTCACTGAACCATTCTCTTCTCCTCTCTTCTCTTCTCTTCTCTTCTCTTCTCTTCTCTTCTCTTCTCTTCTCTTCTCTTCTCTTCTCTTCTCTTCTCTTCTCTTCTCTTCTCTTCTCTTCTCTTCTTTCTCTTCTCTTCTCTTCTCTTCTCTTCTCTTCTCTTCTCTTCTCTTCTCTTCTCTTCTCTTCTCTTCTCTTCTCTTCTCTTCTCTTCTCTTCTCTTCTCTTCTTCTCTTCTCTCTCTTCTTCTCTTCTCTTCTCTTCTCTTCTCTTCTCTTCTCTTCTCTTCTCTTCTCTTCTCTTCTCTTCTCTTCTCTTCTCTTCTCTTCTCTTCTCTTCTCTTCTCTTCTCTTCTCTTCTCTTCTCTTCTCTTCTCTTCTCTTCTCTTCTCTTCTCTTCTCTTCTCTTCTCTTCTCTTCTCTTCTCTTCTCTTCTCTTCTCTTCTCTTCTCTTCTCTTCTCTTCTCTTCTCTTCTCTTCTCTTCTCTTCTCTTCTCTTCTCTTCTCTTCTCTTCTCTTCTCTTCTCTTCTCTTCTCTTCTTTCTCTTCTCTTCTCTTCTCTTCTCTTCTCTCCTCTCCTCACTGTTCCATGCCTCTGAGCACAGTTGCTCCAGGACATTTGCAAGCTTCAATACTTTCTCTGTTATTTTTAATTTTTTTTTCAATCTGACACATCTAAACACAACAAATCTATGCCAGGATTGTTCAGATGAGTGTCGCAAAGGCACATAAGCCCGGCTGTGAAGGTTTAGCAACCAGGTAGAAGCAGTCGCCTGCCTTACTTAAAATGAATGCTTGGAAATTAATTGTTCTTTGGCACTGGGGCCATCCATAGAATCATTGAATCATTTGGTTGGAAAAGACCTTTGAGATCATCAAGTCCAACCGTACCTGTCCACTGCTAAACCAGATCTCTGAGCACCTTATCTACCCATCTTTTAAATCCCTCCAGGGATGGGGACTCCACCACTGCCCTGGGCAGTCTGTTCCAGTGCCTGATAATGGATCAGGACAGCAATCTCTTTAGCCTCTAAAATGAAGTGGTCACATCCTGCAGCCTCCTGAGCCCCTGCCTGGGATGTTACCTGGTTGGCTCAGGCCAGCAGCATGCCATGGATCATGATAAGACCTTACTGGTGTCTGTCACGGGCAGTGCCCCAGCACAGCCTGGTTTGTGACTACAGCAATATCGCTCAGGTCCAGTGGCTGGAGTCACTATAAATTGTGTTCACCTCACACGAGAATGGACAAAGCCATCAGCTCTCCCGTGTCTTGGTCTGGTAGCCCCAGAAATAGGAGTTAAGAGCAATTTCCACCTCACAGCCGAGATGGCAAAGACAAACTTATTACCACGAGACGTGTAGATACAACAGGCTTCTGGGCCATCTGAGAGGATATCCACTAATGTGGCTGTGTTTGGCTTCGTAATATTTAGTTTGTTTTTATTGTGCAATATATTATGATTTTAATTAAACATTTTGTGCCTGACTGGTCGCAGGGGAGATAGCTGGAACTTTACCTCTGTTATTCTCCCGGGGAGATGCTGCAAGCACTCTTCTCACAAAATTTATTATTATTTGCATTACAGATCCATTCTCACAATAAAAATGACACATATTGCCAGCACGCTGCAGCACTGCCAGCCATAAATCACAGGGACTTATAAACACGTCGCCCAATAAACTGTCAGGAGAAAATCATGCCTGCTGGGAGAGAGCATCATACATGGCAAAGATCATTCACTTCACACACTCCCTTCGCTGCTACGCCTCTCGCTGTTTACGCACGGGGAGCTTGGGCTGCCCGTGGCTCCCACTTGATTGGACGGGGTCAGTCCTCGGGGTGAGTTATAAGCGCTGCCCTCCCCATGCTGGGACACAGATGCGGGTTCTTCCTCTGCATTGCAACGGGATTGTGTCACCTGCGTGGGTCATAAACCCCCCAGGCCCCCATCGCTGCACTCGGTAAGTACCCCATGGCAATTAGCAACCTCTCCATCATTGCTTTCTTCATTTCCTAGTGTGGTGGCTGTGGTTTATGGGGCTGGACACCAAGATGGATAGGGAGGTGCATCTCCAAAGTGCTGCTTGGTAGGTCCACAGTGCTCCATGGGACCTGCTGGGTGGGGAGTTCAGGAGAACGTGGGTGGCTGTAAGTTCAGGCAGTGCTGGCACCGCTGCCAGGGAAGGTCTGGCCATCACGGTGCTGTTCACCGTTGTGCTGTGGGCTTTGTGCAAGAGTCAACCTGCTCTTCCACAGTCTGGTGGTCTGGTTCAGTTGGTGGGAAGGGCAAGTTCCTGTTCTTGTAAAATCAAGAGAAACGTGGTTCTGTGGGTGCTGAGTCCCCAGAGTCCCTTTATTGATCCTCCTCCCCTTGCTGAGCGGCTGAGCCCTTGCTCGGACGCTTGAGTTGACAGCGATGCAGTGGTTAAAATAGCAAAGTCTCCTCTTGGGAAAAAAACAGATCTCTTGGTCTCGTCCTTCCCAAGCCCCTGCTCTTGCCTAGGCTGAGAAGAAGCCCTTAAAGCACCAGTACTTAAAGTTATTGCTGAAAATCAGAGACAGGCAAGAAATCAGGAGGTGACTTTTGAGGGCTGGAGGAGGGACAACATTGTGTCCTCCATGAGGCATCTGCATTTGTTCCTGGCCCCTTCTCATCTTTACTGTGAGGGTGTCAGAGTCCTGGGACAGGCTGCCCAGAGAGGGTGTGGAGTCTCCATCTCTGGAGATGTTCAAACCCACCTGGACACTTTCCTGTGCAACCTGGTGTAGGTAACCTGCTTTGGCAGGGGGGTTGGACTGGATGATTTCCTGAGGTCCCTTCCAACCCCACCAGTCTGGGATTCTCCTGAGCAGTCTGGAGTAGCACCTGGGGAGCAGAAGCCTGGGTGCTGAGCAGCAGACGGTTTTATGTGCCTTTCTGGGCGAGCAGCAGGTGATGCCATGAATCTTTACATTGATGTCCTCCCGTAACTGGAGGTTTGTTTCCTCATCAGGGCTTGGCTGCAGTGTGAAAGGTGTAATTGCTGTCCCACGATACCCAACGGGGAGGTGTGACATGTATGTGTGTGCTGTACGTTATAGATACACAGAGGAATGTACACAAACAGAAATAAGCATGTGTGCTTGTTTATATATTTTATATAGTTGTGTATATATTCTTTATAGACACACTCAGAAAACATGGAGGGGGATAAAACAGCCTTGGGTGAGATTGGTGTCTGTAATACGTAGGAGCACATAACGAACTGGAGTAGCTCAGACGAGAGCAGAGCCAGTAAAGCCCAGTTCTAAATGACTTTGTAGAGCGTGGGAGGAGTGGTTGTGTCTAACAAAGTCAGGATCCACAGGATCACAGTCTGCAGAAAGGTTTTGCATCTCCTACAGACCCCAGTGAGTTCTCACCAGTCCTTTCTTTCCCACTGTGCTCTAACAGTCTCTCCTCTTTATCCACCTCCATATCACAGAGGCACAGAATGGTTGAGGTTGGAAGGCACCTCTGAAGGTCACATCTAGTCCAACCCCCCTGCCCAAGCAGGGACTCCCAGAGCACATGAACCAGGATTTTGTTCAGATGGTTTTTTAATATCTCCAGGGAGGGAGATTCCACACCCTCTCTGGGCAACCTGTCCCAGTGTTCCATATTCCTGGGAATCTCTTGAATCTCAGGATCTTTGAGAGTTCTGGATCTCTGACGGATGCTGCTGTAAAGGAGATGGTTAGACAGACAGACAGACAGACAGACATGCATGTACTCATTTTTTTAGGTTTTTTTTAACCCAGCCTCCAGATGAGACTGAATTGCAGAGTCTGTAGATCTCGCTGCTCAGATGCTGTTGGATTGTCAGAAAGGGACACCTCTTACCTTTGGGGAGCTCCAAGCTGCCACTTAGGACCAGAGTTACCTCTGGACAGTTTCCTTTTGCCCACGTAGATCATTGTTGATGCCTTAGGGAAAGCACTAACTGCCCTTTGGCAGGCAGCTTCATCCACATCTGTGCTGTCCCATGCGCTGATGAGACTCTCCTGAAGAAGGGTTGGGACTTGTCCCTTCACATAGAATCACAGAATCACAGTGGTTGGAAAAGACCTTTAAGATCATTGAGTCCAACCATAAACTCAACACTACCAGTCCCACCTCTAACCCATGTCCCTCAGCACCTCGTCTGCCCAGCTGTTAAATCCCACCAGGGAAGGTGATTCCACCACCTCCCTCCTCCACCTGAACCAGCCTGTTCCAATGCTTGACCACACTTTTGGTGAAGTTTTTCCTCATATCCAATCTCAGTTACGCTCTGTGCTGGCCAAATTGATTCCTGGTACTAACTTTGCAATGAAGATAAAGTGGCCCTGCCTGGAGGAAATGAAATGACTTTGGGTCTTTCCCAGTTCCCGTCAGTTCCGTGTTGCTTTTGCCCTGGAGCAGGAAGATGTTTATCCTTGCTGAGCTCTGGGATTTATTGCCACATTAGACTCTCAAGCAGACTAAGAGTGTAATGAAGCAAAATCATATTAGGAACATAATAAATACATCATGGAAGAAATGTGTGCTTATGAAAAAATTAACTGTGTTACAGTAAATCCTTCTGCTCATAATTCAGGCACTCGACCTGTTTGTTCTGCATCCCACAGAAGGTACATTAAGACCGAAGCCACAATTTTAATTAACTCTTGTTTTGCACATTCACAACTTTCCTCATCCACCCAGCTGGTCATTCAGTCACAAAAGGCTTAGAGAGGGCTCAGAGACCCCATCAGCATCTCCAGCATCTCTGCTAGGGTGCATTGTCACCTGTAGTGTAGGAACCTGGATTGTGCTGAGACACAGCACTGAGACAGGTGAATCCTCCAAGAGGACTGAAACCTATGGTAAGATCACAGGCTCATAATAGGTTCATTAGATAATTCAGGTTGGAGAGACTTCAGAAGATCCCTAGTCAAAGCAGGGCCAGCTATGAGGTCAGATGAGGGTGCTCATGGCTTTATCCAGTTGGGTCTTGAAAACTTTCAAGGATGGAGATTGAACAACCTCTCTGTGCAACCTACTGAGGTGCTTGACAGTCCTCACGGGGAAACATTTCTCAGTATATCCCATCTAAACTTCCCTTTCAACTTATACCTTTTGTCTCTCATCCTCCCACCACTGCTGTGAAGAGCCTGGCTCTGTGTTCTTGACAGCCAGGCAGTAGGTAGGGGAAGGCTGCTGTAGGGTACCTGCAAAGCCTTCTCTTCTCCAGGCTGAACAAGCCTCTTTCCTTGGTCTCTTATCCTGGGGCATTGCTCCAACCTCCATCCATCTCAGTGGCCTTCTGTTGAACGTGCTAGAGTAGACAACTGCTAGATTTCTGTGAACATCTCACTCACCTCATACTCTTGATCCCTTTGTAGAACTCCCATCGCATCCCTGTGTTCCTCCCCTCTGATTCAGAGCCACAGACTTTCCATGGATGCCTCCCTCATGCTTCTGAACCTGGAACTTCTTGTGCTTTGTTTGTGTTTGCTGGTTATTAGTAAAAGTTACACAAGTGGGATTTTGCTCGTTTATTTCTCTTCACCTGACAGAGACACAGGTTATGAAATGAGCAACAACTTGGATGTGAGAGCCACTGAAAATCCACCTTACCCTCTTCTGTGACCATCTTCTGTGCTGAGAGTAGCAGCATCTAAGTGCTTGATTCTCTGGTTTATTTTGTCATTTGTTTTCAATACTGATCTCAACTGAGAAGTCAAAGTTGAACTTTCACCAGTTTCATGTCCTCCTATCTCCATCTAGCATCAAAAAGTAGCCAGCTTCTTAGCAGCTTAGTCTTGGTTGGGTTGACTGTAGAAAAAGCATGTGCTCACTCAATAGAGCATCTCAACCTGTGGAGTTTGGGGACAACTACAAAGCAGTAGCTCTCACCAGGGAGGTTTTCACTCTCATTCTAAGAAAAAATATTTTCCTTTCTTCCTTTTTTTCTTTTTTTCTTTTTTTTCTTTTTGAGGGAAAATGTCCATCCTTTTCCTTCCTTTTCTAGTTTAATGGATAAACAAGAGTGTAGTCATATGTGACACCAGGGTAATTATAACAGTGTCCTAAGCAGCCTGGGGGTATCAGCATCGGTTGGTGGGGGAGGCGGAGGGATGTGGTGCTTGTCATTACTCAGTTCTACATTCAGTGGAGAGTCCAACTACGTGGAGTTTCTGTTGTTGATTTGTTTTAGGTCTAGGTTATGTGAGAGCTGAGCTGGGATGGAGCATGACTCACATACCACGTGGGAATTCAATGGCTCCTTCCATCAGCCTTCAGCTTTCCTCATGATGGGCATCCCAGGCCTGGAAGCCCTTCACCACTGGATCTCCATCCCTTTCTGTGCACTGTACCTTATTGCTCTCTCAGGAAACTGCATGATCCTCTTCATCATTAAGAAGACCCAAAGTCTTCATGAACCAATGTACTACTTCCTCTCCATGCTGGCAGTCACTGACCTGGGCTTGGTTCTCTGCACGCTGCCTACTACTCTGGGCATTTTTTGGTTTAATATGCGAAGGATTGGGTTCGATGCTTGCCTCACTCAGATGTACTTCATCCACATACTGTCCTTCATCGAATCCTCTGTGCTCCTGGCAATGGCATTTGACCGCTTCATTGCCATCTCCCACCCACTGAGACACTCATCCATACTGACCAAGACAACTGTCATAAAAATAGGTCTGGCAATTATACTGAGAGGTATGGTCTCCCTCCTTCCCATACCCTTCTTACTCAAGAGACTAACCTACTGCGAGAAGACTGAGCTTTCTCATTCTTTCTGCTTCCATCCTGACATCATGAACCTAGCATGTGCAGATATAAAAGTCAATGTCTTCTACGGTATGATTATTCTCTTATCAACAGTGGGGATGGACTTCATCTTCATTGTGCTGTCCTACATCCTGATCATTAAAACTGTTGTTGGCCTTGCTACCAAGGAGGAGTGTCTCAAGGCTTTGAATACCTGTGTCTCCCACATTTGTGCTGTTCTAGTGTTCTTCATCCCAATGATCGGACTGTCCATGACCCATCGCTTTGGAAAGAATATTCCTCCTCTGGTTAACACTTTGGTGGCCTACACCTACCTTATAATTCCCCCTGCTCTCAACCCCATTATCTACAGTATAAAATCCAGCCACATCCGTGAGGCTTTGCTCAGGGCACTGCGGAGGAAGAATTAACCTGACTGGTAGCTTCCTCCACCAGTTCTGCCAGAAAGTGCTACTGGACTTGTTTCTTGGTCAGAGAGAGTGGACTGGTTTCTTGGTGCTCAATCCAAGTGGGTGACTGCCAGATGAAAGAACTGCAGATCCACTCAGATGCTGTTCCTCAACCCAGAGCTCTCATCTTCCATGCCTTTTCCTAGCATGATGGTTTTGTCCCTTCCAGAAGCTTGCAAACACCTCAAGCATTAATGCCAGTGATATATGCAGATGGCAGCACTAATTAGAGGGAGATAATTACAGAAAAATGTGCTGCATGACTTTCTCTTTTCAAGTCACACGATGGGGTGGATGAAGGACCCTCTGCAATGCATGTTATGCAAACTATAACAACCAGATAATGGCACGTAAGCTTCCCTCAGACTCCCTTGCATGGGGTCATCATTCCCTCACCACATGTTAGAGTGTAGATAACCCAGGCAGCAAGCTCAACGAGCTAGGGCTTGGGCCAAGAGTTTGGCTCCCCTTTGAATGTCCCAGTCATCAGTTGTTCAACTGCAAACATCCCACAAGATGGAGCTCAGCTCCAGATACTGAGCACAGAGCATTTTCTGAAGACGAGGTCCTGTTAAGTGGGCCCACAGCACTCTCAGTCCTCCTAAAAAAATGGCTCAGTCTTCATCATCTGTGTCTCTAAAGTGCCGTACTCATCTACAGTGATGGAAACAGTGCTGCTCTCACATTTCTTTTTGATGTCATTGAGCGTTACCATCTTGCCAGATCTATTGCTCCAACCATTGCTTTGCATTGAATGTAACGTGTGTTTGCAACATCTTCAATAAAAGCCATCTGTTCATTGTAAAAGGTCAAAAGATTCGATGAAGCAATTTTTTTGTTTTTCTATGATGCAGAAATATTAGGTTGGAGTTGCTTAAAATCGTCAGGATTTGCTGTAGATGAGCATAGGACTGTATGAAGTAGGTACCCATCAGGATGGTGCTCAGAGGTCTGGTGTGGCTGGATCTCCTGC
>NW_010298321.1:12056-14349 GCF_000700745.2 Antrostomus carolinensis
AGTTTCAAAAGTGTAAGAGGAATAGTTAAACTTTCTGACACTATGGACATACTACAATGTCCCAGCTGAGATCTGCCAGGTACGGACTTGTCTCCCTCAGAGGAATGGGAGGAGGAGACCTCCAGGGGCAGTCCACAGATTGGAGGTGACAGTGTCTCCCAGCATCATAGGAGAGGTGTCCAGCCCTCTGATAATTTCTTTGGCCTCCTCTGGACCCATTCCAACAGGTCAGTGTCTTTCCTGTGCTGAGGACCCCAGAGCTGGAGGCAGCACTGCAGGTGGGGTCTCAGGAGAGCGGAGCAGAGGGGCAGAATCCCCTCCCTCCACCTGCTGCCCACGCTGCTCTGGGTGCAGCCCAGGACACGGTTATTGGCCTCTGTGCTGCCAGCGCACGTTGCCGCCTCATGTTCAGCTTCTCCTCCCCCAGCACCCCAAGTCCTTCTCCTCAGGGCTGCTCTCCAGCCATTCTCACCCAGCCTGTGTTGATACCAGGGGTTGCCTCCACCCAGGTGCAGGACTTTGCACTTGACCTTGTTGAACCTCATGAGGTTCACACCAGCCCACTTCTTGAATTTGTCCAGATCCCTCTGGATGGCATCTCATCCCTCAGGCATGTCAACCACACCACTCAGTTTGGTGTCATCTGCAAACTTGCTGAGGATTAACTCAATCCAACTGTCTTCTATATCATTGATGAGATATTGAACAGTACTGGTCCCAGTACAGACCCCTGAGGGACACCAGTTGTCACCAATCTCCGTCTGGACATCGAGCCATTGACCACTACCCTCTGGATGTCACCATCCAACCAATTCCTCATCCACTGAACAGTCCACCCATCAAATCCCTATCTCTCCAGTTTAGGGAGAAGGATGTTGTGCAGGACTGTGTCAAAGGCCTTATAGAACTCCAGTTAGATGCCATCCATAGCTCTTCCCTTGTCCACTGATGTAGTCACTCCACCATAGAATGCCACTAGGTTGGTGAGGCCGTGATCCTCCTGCCTTGCTTCCTCCCATGGACAGAATAAAATGAGTCAAAATCTTTCATGCCTCCAAATTGTGGAGCTGTGTTTTCATTGCTCTTAAGCCATATTTTGGCCATATTGGACCAGGGTGGAGAACAGGCAGAAATGGTCAGTGTTCTCCTTGGAAGAGTGAAGCAGCAGGAGGTATTGGGACAGGATTACACACCAGAACTGGACTGTTTCTGCCTGCCAAGTGTGCTAAGCACTGCACACTTCAGACTAACCCAGGATTAGTGTCTTTTTCTGTTCTACTCTACACGTAACTGTACCTGGAATAGAGAGAAAAGAACAATGAGGGAACATCTCCAGAAAGAATGGAAAAGGAGAAGCGAAGATTCCCAAGGGGAGTATTCCCAGACCACTGTTTGTTTTGTGCTGTGCTCGTTATTTTGCTGAGGATCCCACTGGGACCTGGCACAGAGTGAAATACCATTCAGTGGACCATCCCCAGAACCTCTGCCTGAGCCTGGGCACCGCAGGTCTCAGGGTGCAGGTCCTGCTTGCATTGAGATAGCACCTAATGGGAGCACTCCTTGCTCAACACACCCAAGGTCCAGCCTGCTCCTTGCAGCCAGCTATTATCAGAGGAAAGATCAACATAAGTGACCAAAGACAACTTGTAGCAGAAAAGCCTAGAAAAGAGCTTTGCTGGAGAGATGTTCACCTTGCAGGATCCTGGCACAGCACTGCTCCCACTCGGAAAACTTCCAGAGTTTCTCCCTGGACATCGATCTTGCTGGCTACAACCATTCTCCAAAACCAGCAAAAGCCCAAGGAATGCATCCCACAGCGAGTAAATATCTGAGGGGGACAGCCAGGGAGAAAACATGTGGGACATTCATCAGCACATTTATTAGCACAGCTGCAGACCACGGCTCACAGTGCACGTGGTGCATCTCCACCACCCCGCTCAGCAGCGCTCCATCTGCCTCCCCGTTTGCTTCCCAACCTGTGTAGCTGGAGGGTACCAAGCAGACGCTCAAGATTCAGGAACCTCTCTATAAGGTACTGTCTTTTAGGAACATATGTTCAAAACCCTTGGTGGCTGCCTCTGGGAATGAGAAACCTATTTGTGGTTTAATATTTGTGTGAGAGAAAAAAGAGATTAAGCACTTAAAGCTGCTCATTCCTGTTCCGTGATGCCCTGAGCTCTCCACATTGTATCCTGAGGCCACTTACAGCACTTGCCAGTGGATTTAGTTCCTGTGAGACACAGGAAGAGCAGTGGGAGACATATCGGAGAGGAGAGGAGAGGAGAGGAGAGGA
>NW_010298322.1:0-748 GCF_000700745.2 Antrostomus carolinensis
ATGCTTTAACGCCTTTGATTTGTGGTTGCGACAAACCCTCACAGGAAAGAGGACGGGTCCCTCCCTCCTGTCTCTGTGATGTGCAGGGAGCTCCCTCTGCTCATTAAACAGATTTCTCTCTTTCCTGGGCTGCGCCTGTCACCACTCGGCTGCCCTACTTACCCCAGAGGAGTCTTGAGCCGGCTCAAGGATTAGTGGGTCTCCAGAATCACACAGGAGTCAGGCTGAGATGGTGGGAAGGAAAAAGGTGGTTTTGGACTTATTTTGGCCAGCCCTGGGAGATGCTCGATGTGTGAGCAGGAGAGAGTGGTTCAGACTCACCAGGCTGTGCAGTGCTGAGCTGCCCTCGATGTCCCCCAGACACCTGAACATGCTGGGCAGGTGGGATCGTGGTTTCTAAGGGGTCCCATTGCCCAAATATAAATGCTAATGAATGTGTGGGAGCGGGCAAAGAGGCAGCACCCAGACTGACAGCTCTGTGTCAGCGGGGGTATCCAGCTCCTGCTCTGTGAAAATCATTCTTTTTAAGAACCAGGCTCTGAAAATATGGGGAGAAGCAGAGCATGCTGCAGACACGTTACAATCCCACTGCCGTGCTGGGAAACCACATCTAGGCATCCTCATTGCACATCAGGTGATGGAAGCAACTGGGAAGGAAAGTAAAAAATTTACAGAACTGGGGGTCTAGGGAAGATCATAGAATGACATAACCCAGTAGAAAGTGGTGGACAAGAAGCTCAACACGAGC
>NW_010298323.1:0-1785 GCF_000700745.2 Antrostomus carolinensis
AGACGTATCAAACAAGATAAAAGAACATAGATTGAAATCTTATACTAATTTTATCGCCATTATCATGTATACACAGGGGAATTTTACCAAACACATTTGAGTTTTCCTACTTTTGTAGCTGACTAGTCTTCTTCTACAGTTTTCTATGTGGGAAATCGATGTCAATCAAAATTGCAGCTCTCTTCTCTGCTGTGTAATTAACGGGGTGTTTCTCCCACTGCAGATAGCTGGTGGTAAAGAGATGTGCACTGTTTGCATCCCTTCTTGGGTAGCTACAGGTGAAGCTGGCATCCAACCTGCTTCTCCATTGCATCTTACATCCCCTGCCACATGGGTATATCACTCATAGTTTGTGCCTTGAGGTCAAGGCTGAGAGATATTCTGCACAAATTCGTCCCGGACTTTATGGCCATGGGCTGTTCTTTGAGGGAAGGGAACCTTTGATTTATGTGATGAAGGAGTGGGAGCCTCTTTGCCAGTTGCCTGTGTTTGAATCACATTGGGGTCAGCCTGGGGGCACCACTGGGCACCCGGGACTCGAACCTGCCACCCCCTCAGCCCCACTCAGCTGCCTTGTCCCGAGGGACACCGGCCCCACCTGCTGCCACCCCCGTGGCTTCTGCACCACCCACCTGCCTTGGTGCTCACAGGGAAGTGACAACACCTCGAGAGGTGATGGGTCTCAGTGCAGGGGTGTGTTGTGATGGGTGTGCACAGCAGGTGGCCCCATCAATAAGCGAGAAGCTTCATAACTGCAGGCTCAGTCGCTCCTGGGGTACCTGCACTGCCCGCACAGCCACCAAGGACACACGCTGGCCCCCAGACCCTCAGCTGCTCTCCAGCCCCTCTGCCAGGCCACCACGGACAACAAAGAGGTCCCCTGGCACCATCAGAACTACTGATGCTCAGGAAAATGGCGAGCCAGGCAGGACTCGAACCTGCAATCTCCTGATCCGTAGTCAGGTGCGTTGTCCATTGCGCCACTGGCCCTTGTCCCTCCTGCACCTCGGGGGGCTTCCCATCCCTGGGTGGGCTTCCTGACCCAAGCAGGAGAACCGCAAGAGGACACTTAGTTACGTGTAGAAATCATGAGGTTTGATGAGATCCCTGGAAGGCCAGTGACCGAATCCTCTGCTCAGAGCACAAAACTCTTTGACATTAGGGAATTCTGATAGTTGAATTTGAATGTCTGCAAGGCTGGGGTGGAATCATCACTGGAGGTAACTCAAAAAACAGAAAACAGCCTGTTCACACGCTCAGGAAAGGTATAATGTCAGAGAAGTTCCACAATCTCTCTGGGACCCTGTTCTAACTTGTGACCTCTGGTGTGGGAATCTTCTTTCCTATCATCTAAGGCAGATTCTTCTTGATTTGTTGATCTCCATCCTCCACACCCACAAAAAAAGCCGACCTACACTTTCTCTGTAGACACACAGAGCATAAAACAAGATTGTAATCCTTCCTTGACCTCTTCTTCTCCATTTCATAGAAACCTAACCCGTCAGGTCACTCCTTACCAGGGTCTCCACCACCTTCTCTTGTGGATGACCATCTCTGGGACTTCATGCAGTCTGTAGATGTCTGTCCTGTCCTGGAAATCCCCAAACCTGACAGCTTGCAAAGGAGGTCCCACAAGTGCCAAACAGGGTGCTGATCATTCCCCCACTCTGATGAACACAGTCAGCTGCTGACACAGGAAAAGCAAAGCTCAGCTGGAGCTGAGACTGGTAGAGATGTGAAGGGTCAGCTGAAAGGCTTTGGAACCACACTGGTGGCAAAATAAAA
>NW_010298324.1:0-498 GCF_000700745.2 Antrostomus carolinensis
AGTTGGACTTGATAATTCCAAAGGTCTCTTCCAACCAAATGATTCTATGGCTTTACAACCTTAAGGGATCCAGAACTACTCTGAAAATCCAACAAGGGCATCTGTGTTTCATGCTTGATACGCTCTTCAGTTGCTACAAGACTGCCTCATCTCAGTGAAAGATGACTTGGTTTTTATTATTTGTACCATAGTGTTTGTCAGATGGGCTATGGAAATGAAATTAAACTGGCCATTGAGGTATTGGCACCCAGAGAATTACAGTGACTTGCAAGTCCTGCAGTGCCTCTGTGATATAAGAGCCTGGAAACACTCAGACTTTATTTCCAGATCAAGTCTGACGCCAGTAGATCTTCACAACCCTGGTTCAGAACAATTGCTTCTAGAACACATACCTAAATTAAACATCAAGGAAAAAAAAGACTAATAATTAGAATCTCCTAGCACACTCAAGGTTTTCAGTAACGAAGAAGCTGAGCTCCAGAAAAAGACAATTTTTAA
>NW_010298325.1:0-1061 GCF_000700745.2 Antrostomus carolinensis
CCACCCACCCTCCCTCCCCCTGCACACAGTGACACTGTGGGGCCAATGGGGCTGCCAGCTGGGTGGGGGGCTTCGAATGATAAAGCAGGAAAAACCAAACCAGACCTCTACCTCCACAGCCAGTATCAAAGCCAACAAAAGGCCCGTTTTCTAATGTCTCACGTCCCTCCCTGGTACAGCTCTTCCCCTTCCACCTTCTCCCTTCCTTCGCGAGCGCACCTCTCCCAGTCTCCCTTCCCGCTGGAAGATGACGACACTCTAATTGCGAGGGCCCCTCGCCGCGAGGCGGAAAAACCAAACCAGACCTCTACCTCCACAGCCAGTATCAAAGCCAACAAAAGGCCCGTTTTCTAATGTCTCACGTCCCTCCCTGGTACAGCTCTTCCCCTTCCACCTTCTCCCTTCCTTCGCGAGCGCACCTCTCCCAGTCTCCCTTCCCGCTGGAAGATGACGACACTCTAATTGCGAGGGCCCCTCGCCGCGAGGCGGCTCAGACCATCCCCAGCGATGGGCATGTGTGTGCCTGCACCCGCTCTCAGCCAGCCCTGCAGTTACAATTAACCCCCAAAGAGCCCCAGCCCACCGACGGGCTGGTGCTAGCCATGGAGGATTGCCTTGAACAGGTCTCCTCTTAAAGCCCTCGCTCCATCTTTCGAAAGAAATCCTCCCCTCGCTGAATAAGCTGGAGAGGGAGAGGCTGAAAAGGGAGGGCAGCTGGTAGCCGAGGGTCAGGGGAGCATCACGATTTAACGTACGGCTCCCCAGGCACACTCGGTAACACAGCACTTGGCCCCTTCAAAGAAAGCTCTTGCCCTCCCTCCCCAGAGCCGCTCCTCGGTTCAGCGATGGACAGATGCCTCCATTTCAGATCACACATCCACCAGCAAAGAAAGGCTGATGGTGAAGGCAAAGCTCAGGCAGTGGGGAGCTCCAGGTCCAAACCCCGCTTGCTCACAGACAAGCCCCTAGGTCCAGCACTGCCCTGCCCTCAGCTTGGGTGAAGGGGACCTCAACACTCCCCAAAGCCACCCGGCAGCTACCACTAGCATCTGCATTTGGAT
>NW_010298325.1:1171-3951 GCF_000700745.2 Antrostomus carolinensis
TGCCGGTGTCGGCAGGTGCCATGGCCAGAATCCAGGCTGAGCCGTTGCTACCAGCAGATGGGTGTTCTTCAGAGGGCTCCCCCCATGCCGAGTTCAACCCCTCCCCCCAAGCGCAGCCAGGGAAGCGCTCGGTCCCGGCAGGGAGAAGAGCCACCTGGGCTTGGGAGCAAAGCGATGTGCCAGCCCCTGGGCTGGTGGTTCGGCCACCCTGGGAAGCGGGTGCTTGCCCAGCCAGTGCCCTGGGCAAATGTCACAGTCTTGCTGGTGACAGCACCTCCAAAGGTGTCTCGCTAGCAGCTACAAGCGATCCTCACAGCCGAGTAACGATGCTTTGTTCTTGCAGACCACCTCCAGCCTCGGCCCCCTGCACCATGCCCCCCACTGCCACCCTTCCCAGCACCCCCAGTATTCCCTCATCAGAAGGGAAAGTCTTGTTGCCAGTCCCCAACCCACCCCCCCAGTGCAGAATGGGGTCCCCGAGGGGGAGCATACAGAGGCCCCTGAAGGTACTGCACTAAAGGTTTAATGATTTAATTATTTTCAGACCCTACCTGAGACGGTCACCAGCATGGAGGCCACGAGCGGACGGTTGTTGTCCAGCTTACGGCTCAGCCTCAGCTCCCCGCTCGACTGATTTACAATCAACAAGTGCAGTTCATTTCCCCGCTCAAAGGTGTAGAAGAGGCGGTCGGACACGTCTGGGTCATAAGCTGGGACCTTCCCTATGACCCCCGAGGGGAAGGTGTTGGACTTATTGGACACGTAGTTATTGAACAGGATCTGGAAGTTCTTGAGAACAGGGCTGTTGTCATTCTGGTCAATGAGTTTGATGTGGACTGTGGCTCTGCTGACCAGAGGGGCAGAGGTGGCCTGCACTACAATCACGTACTCAGGTTTTGTCTCATAATCCAGGTCTATCAAGGCTGTGAGTTCCCCAGAAAAGATGTCCATCTGGAATATCTCAGGGATGTTGCCTTCTACAATTTGGTACATGATCTGGGCATTGGGTCCCTCATCTGGGTCGACGGCCGTGATTTGGGCCACAACAGAGCCTACAATGCTGTTCTCCTTTACCAAGACCTCAAAAAAAAAAGCAGGAAAGACAGGGGCGTTGTCATTCACATCCTGAATGGTAACCTGGATGTGGACAGGAGTTCGCTGAGGAGGGATGCCCCTGTCCACAGCATATGCAGTCAGCTCATAGACAGGAACGTTCTCACGGTCCAGCCTACGGACAGTGCGAATGATCCCTGAGGTGGGCTCTATGGTGAAGTCTCCATCTCCATCCTCCCCATTCTGGAAGGTGTACTGCACCCGCCCGTTGGTGTGGGCGTCTCGGTCAGTGGCAGAGATCTGGAGCACACTGGTGAAGGGAGGTGCATCCTCAGAGATCATGCCCTGGTAATGAGGGCTGACGAACTGGGGGGCATTGTCATTAACATCATTCACCATAATTTCAACATAGGTGGTGTCCGCTTTCTGGGGGATCCCGTTGTCCTTGGCAGTGATAGCCAACGTGTAGGTGACCTGGTCTTCATAGTCCAGTTCTGCCTGGAGAGTGATGGCCCCAGAGTCCGGATCAATGCGAAACTGAGGGACGTTGTCTTCTAGGTAGTATGTGATGCGGGCATTTTCCCCCACGTCATCATCCGTGGCACTGATCACCACCACAGTGCTGCCCAGAGGCCGGTCCTCATTGATGCTCACAGAGTAGTGAGCACTCTGGAACACGGGTCGGTGCGTGTTGGCATCAGTGATGTTGATGTGAACGTGGCAGTTGTCACGCAGGGTGCGGTCAGAGGCCGTCACGGTGAGCACGTACCGTCTCTCCTGCTTGTAGTCCAGTGGCAGGGACAGAGTGATGAGCCCCATCCCACCTTGAGTGCTGATGGAGAAGCGGTTCCGCGTGTTGCCTCCTGTGATCTGGTAGGTGATGGCACTGTTCACGTCCCGGTCGACTGCTGTGACGCTGAGGACACTCGTCCCCACAGCTGCATCCTCGTTCAGGCGGATGAAGTACTCCTTCTGGGTGAACTCAGGGCGGTTGTCGTTGACGTCCATGACAGTAATGGTGACGCTGGCAGAGGCAGATAAAGATGGAGAGCCATGGTCCCGAGCCTCTACCCCGAAAAAATAGTGCTCAACCGCCTCCCGGTCCAAGGGCCCACTGACCGTGATCCACCCTGTGGCACTGTTCACCACAAAGGGTGTGTCGGCCGAGACCCCCGTCAGTTTGTACTCCAGGCGCGAGTTCTCGCCATAGTCCGCGTCCACGGCCTGGATATGGATGACGGAGTGGCCGAGGGGAGCGTTCTCCAGGACGGAGATTTGGAAAGGGGTGCTGACAAAGATGGGGGCATGGTCATTGATGTCCACCACCTGTATGCTGACCATGCCGGTGTTGTTAGAGAGGGGAGGGCGTCCTGCATCCTGAGCGCGGATCCTCAGGGCGTACTCCCGCTCCACCTCAAAATCCAGTGGGGCCACCACCTGTATCTCCCCGGTGACACTGTCGATGGAGAACTGTCCCCGGCTGTTCCCACTGATGATGTTGTAATGCACCAGTGCGTTGTTGTCCTTGTCCAGGTCCGTGGCGGTGACGCGCAGGATCTCGGTGTGGGGCCGTATATCCTCCCTCACCTGGACGATGTAACGCTTCTCGCTGAACTGAGGGATGTTGTCATTCTCATCAAGGACCGTGATGTAGACCTTGACGATGGCAGAGCGGGGCCCTGGTTCCCTCCCCTGGTCGCTGGCTTCCACCACCAAGGAGTACCTCT
>NW_010298326.1:0-3414 GCF_000700745.2 Antrostomus carolinensis
ATCCAAAGGGGCTGATAATTTATGATTTCTTTTTGCAAAAATTATATTTGACTTAGTAAATTAAATTCATAGGTACAGTCCCCTCCCTAAAGCAAAGTGGTTTATAATTTTTAACTGTAATTTTATAATCTCTGCCGGTGCTGGTCCTGCCTTTCCCGATGAAGCCGCGTGGGTCCCGATGAAGCCGCTGCTGGGTGGCAGCAGCACCAATTCACTGCTCTCCTGGAGCAGGAACAAGATCCACACAAGGTACTGCTCTTACTGGTTACATGGGATGTACCGGTCTGTCCGACTGCTCAGACAGACTCTGTGACCTCATTTTGCATTAATCTGTGTTTCTGGAGGCACCTGCTGCTCCAGGAGGGGTTCCTCTCTGAAGCTTTCTCAGAGCAGACGTTTCTCAGGGTGGTGGATGAACCACATCACTGGTGTTTGTGGAGCAGAAGCAGCTCCTGGCTGTGCTGGGGATGCCTGACACAGCTGCTCGGGGTGTTTTGGCCCAGGACAGAGCCAGCTGGTGCTGGTGGGGCCGGGCAGAGCAGGACCATGCCCCAGCGAAGTGGCCACCACAGCCACATTTCTTCTCTCCAACGCAGATGTGCAGATCCCCACGGTGAGCCCGCCACCAACGGGGGAGAGGTGCTTGTACTGAGGGTGTTCAGATTCTACCATGCAAGCAGTCTGCAAAGAATTACATGTATGTGGTTTCTTAAAAGTACTTTTAAATTCTGAAATTAATAACAGCATAATATTTGGTGCGAAAACTGGGTCTAACCCCCAAGAGCTTCTCCCAGCTGGGTCCCAGAGGGACCAAGGGAGCCAGTTCTCCTCCAGAGGTGCTGGGGTTGTGTCCCACGTCTCTGGGGCATCCGTTCGGGATGCTCAGCTGCGTGCAGGACCCTCCCTTCCCCACCTGTCAGTCCCTTCTGTCTGTGTGGGTGTCCTGGTATCAAGGGTAGAGCCTCGGGATGATGATCCAAATGCTGGATAATGATCTCCAGTAGTCAGTGCTATCTGCTCTGCAGCTCAGGACTTGCTTCTGCCTTCTCCTGAGTGTTCACCCCTTGCATTCTCCCTGCTCCACTTTCCTGGCTGCTGGCTGGGTCAGCTGCCCTGGCCCCAGCACCCTCCTTTCCGCTGAGTCAGCAGTTACCTCCATGGCTGAGCCGTTCCTCAGTCACTATCTTGGAGAAAAATCAGTTTCCTACAAAAGGCTGCTCTTTGCAGCGGAAAGAGACACATTTTTAAGCAGTTGCTCTTTTAACCAACCAACCCCACTTTCACAGAGACATCTCTGTTAGTGAGCACATGCTGCCAGGGGGTTGGCATGGGCTGGTGTGTCCACGCACAGCACCAGGGCACGGAGCTCTGCCAGCTGTGGGCAGGGGACAAGCCCAGCGTGGCCATGTCCTGGGTGTCTGTCCTCGGCCCCTGCATGTCAGCGTCCTGGGTGTCTGTCCCCAGCCCCTGCGTGGCCGTGTGCTCGCAGCCATCGTGGTGCTTCACACAGTGCACGCGTGGAAGTGGTCCCATCAATGGCCAGTAACGTGTAGTGGGACCTGGAATTGGCTCTTAATGTCACTAAAACAAACTTTCCTCTGGGTAGGGTCTGTGAGAGCCGCAGGGCTCCTGCTGATGGGTCTCTGTCTGTCCCCACATCGCTGCCGTCTCCAGGAGGAGTGTGCAGGGCGGCTGCTGCTGCTGCTGCTGCTGAGGAAGAGTCATCAACGGAATGGGGAAGACTTGGATGAATTATTTACACAAATAGCTCTGCTGCTCCCTGGCTATACGGGAATGCCAGGAAGGGTGAATGGTGTTCTGAGCACTTTAACCAGCAGATGTTCTGGGGTCATGGTCTGGGTTCTGGAATCTTGTCAGGCTTGGTGCCATGAGCACCCCCCTGGGGAGCCTGTTCCAGTGCTCCACCACCCTCTGCCTCAAGAACCTTTTCCTCATGGCCAACCTGGTCGCTGTCACCTTGCAGGATGGTGACACTGTTCCCAAAGGAGCCCTGTGCTGGTGTGTGTGTCCCGGGGGCTATAAATACACCCTGTGCCTCCCTGTCCTCTCGGTGCCGCACGTAGAGACACTGCCCATGTGTGTGACACTGCTCGTGTGTGTGACACCCATGCTCAGCTGCCATGGAGCTCGTGAAGTCCCTGGGGATTTATATTTCTGCCAGCAGACAGGGCTGGTTGGGTCTCAGCAGCCCCTGACAGCCCGGCCGCTCTGTCCCTAACCCCTGGCCAGGTTTACCCCACTGCCTGCCTCGCTGCCGGCGATGATTTGGGGTAAATCCCATGGGAACGTGTCACGTCTCCTGGCAGCCTCCAAGCATTGACCTGCTCCCAGCCCACCAGAATTCAACCCAAACCATACAGCGGCATTCGCAGTGTCTCCAGCTCACGTCGGAGCAGAAGCCTGGTGCTGGCAGCAGCGACCTGAGCTGTGTGGATTGAAACCCCCCCTTTATTTCGTTATTTATCTCTTCAGCCTGTTTGTTGCCTATCGCCACAGGCTTGTCTTCTATTTCCTAATACTGTAAAATAATTTTTAAAAAAAGTTTGTAAACAAATATTCCTTGTTTCATGTGCTGCCTTACATCTGCCAGGGTAACAGCAAACCACATTTGCACGCTCGGGCCAAGGTTAAAGGAAGCCAGAAATAAATGCACAATCAGTTCAGGTATCAGAAGAAGGCATTTGCATACTGGAGGTGCTGTTGATGCTGAATGTAATCAGCGAGAGCAGAGCTTTACAAACCCCTGTCTGTCTAGACCTGACTTGTGAGTGGTTCAAGGTTCCTGTGCTGAGGGTGGAGGAAGCCAAGGGGTCTTAGTGGGTGTCGGATGGGAAAGGGAACTTTGGAAAGGTGGGAATCTGCACTATTTGGTGCAGAGGGAATCCATTTACTGATGAGAAAATATCGTTACAATTAAAGGGATGTTACAGGAAAGCTAAAAAAGTTTTCATGAAGTGCAAAGATAAAGTAAGAATGGGAAAAAGAAATGAAAATAAAATAGGTAATAAAATAAAGCAGGTGGTGAATCACAAAACTACCTCGATTGGAAAGGACCCATAAGATGGTCGAGTCCAACCATTAATGAAATAGAGATCTGTTACATCCCATGGACAACTCCCCACTGTGTGATGTTAGGGCAGCTGCAGGCAGCAAAACAAGTCAACAGCATGAAACCAGAGGTCACCATAAAATCTGAAACACCTGTGCTGTCAGGCAAGGTACAGGTAAAAAGGGAGTCAAATATTTAAACTGTTTTTAAATGTTAAGCCCTTTGGGGAGGAACAGTCACTCTGCATCCTGCAACAACATCAGCAAGGGTCGGGACCCACACGTGTTTTACCTTCCTCTGTGCTGGGAGAGGGGCCCTTCCCCTTCCCCTTCCCCTTCCCCTTC
>NW_010298327.1:0-409 GCF_000700745.2 Antrostomus carolinensis
GCTGCTGCTCCACCACGGCCCTGCAGTGGTGATCAGGACACAGTGCCAGGTGGCACCCAGAAGCCTGACTGCTTTCCTTTGTGTTTCTCCACCAGAAGCAGCACTACATCCCCCATGGGCTGGAAAAAACAGGCCCACTCCAAGATTTTAGCTTCTTTTAAAGAGATGGAGGCAGCAGCAATCCCATCCCTGTGTAACCTTGCTGGGCCCATCTGAAGGCTCACCTGCCACCACAGATTAGAGACAATAACTCCTGGGGCAGGTGGGAGGAGAGGGGGCAGCTGTCCTACTGACCAGCTAAAGCACATCAACAAAACCCCTTCCTTCTGCCCTCCCCGTTCCACCGTGAGTCAGAAAGGAGCACGTGGGTTCAGCATCCCCACTGCAGGCCCAGGCAGCCCCCGGGGCC
>NW_010298327.1:448-744 GCF_000700745.2 Antrostomus carolinensis
ATGGAATGGCAGCAGAACGAGCACCAACCCTCAGAGACAAGGCCACCACCGGCCACCTGCCCTCCCACCCCAGCAGAGATCAGCGGCACCAACAGGGCTGGGACATGGATGGCTCCAGAAGTGCCTCAAAGCCTGGGAGGAAACACCCATCTGGTCACTCTCCACTGGGGGCAGAGGGGAGAGAAGAACAAAAAAAATCATGGAGAAAGGTTAGGGGGAAAAAAACAACCAGGTAAGAACGTGCCTGTTGTCACTCTGGAGGAGACCAACTGGAACGTGAACAGACAGAACCAGCT
>NW_010298327.1:832-1314 GCF_000700745.2 Antrostomus carolinensis
ACCACGCAGGGTTTATAGACTCCTAACAGAGTCAGATGCCTGAATACTTGAGAAAATCTGGCTCCAATTTTCCAGGATAGCCACGTGAATCTAAATAAACTATGAAAATTGAGTTCAGAAGACTTGCCTCATCCAGCTTCTAAGAGGAATTAGAGCGATGAAGCTGGCCGTGCTCCTGCCCGGCACTCACCTGGCCGTGCTCCTGCCCGGCACTCACCTGGCCGTGCTCCTGCCCGGCACTCACCTGGCCGTGCTCCTGCCCGGCACTCACCTGGCCGTGCTCCTGCCCGGCACTCACCTGGCCGTGCTCCTGCCCGGCACTCACCTGGCCATCCACGTCCTGAGCAGAGGGAAACCAAACCCTTGAAGGCAGCACAGGCTGCCCGGCCCGGTGTGCAGAGCCCGGGACACCGGGACCCTCTGTCTGGGCGCTTAAAGCCGCTTTAGCAGGTCGGATGATGGCGGAGGAAGGCACTGACCGC
>NW_010298328.1:0-31417 GCF_000700745.2 Antrostomus carolinensis
CAACCCAAACCATTCTATGATTCTATATACAGTATTTGTCATTTCAACTATGTGCACACATATGTGTGTGAAATTAAGTAGGAATATTATAATGAAAACCTTACCTTTTCAGTGCTGTCAAAAAAAAACAACAAAACATTGCTGCCTTCATGTCTATAGCATTCTTAAATTGTTAGTGTAACTTCCCTGATGATAGGATGCTGGGACATCTAGTCTTTGATTACACTGTAATTTCAGACTATAAGAATGTGAAGTCTCCAGCTGTGTCAGCAGTGGTGCAAACCTCTAAGACAGTAAGCAGAAAAAGGAAGTGTATTTTTTACCTTGTGTAAACCTGAGCTGGCAGCTTGTTTCTTCTGGGAGAGAAGAACTGACTAGTTGGTCCACTGTTCAATATCTGTGGTAGTTCAACAAGGCACTTTGTATTCAAAACCATAACAACTTTTCTGAAGATGGTGGCTTAAAGCCAAAATCCACTTCTTGGTCACCAGTAGAATCTACCTGGAAAATCATTTGAGTCTCCAAATGAAAATACATCTCTGTTTTGGGTGGAAAGGAGAGAGGAGACCAGCATTGGTGACACCTGCAGTTATTACATTTCTGTGGTTCTTAGATTTTGTTGCTGTATGTTAATACTAGTTTTTGTACTATTTGATATGGTGCTGTTTTCTACTTGTGACAGGATGTAAACATTAGAAGGATACTCACAATTTTTTTTTCTTGCATCCTTCTGCCACAAGGTGAATTTCTTTAGCGTTAATTTAGGAATGTGTGCTATATTTTTATATGTTTTTCTGAGTGTAGTTTTTCAACAGTAAATCCTAATGTCCCAATCCAGACATGTGCAGTAGCTGGATCAAGAGTTGATCCGTGTACATTGCTAAATTCATTATTTAATGTAGAAAGTCCAGGACAGGTACACAGTCTTTCTGACACTATGCCTATGTTTCCCTGCATTTGTTTGTGCTCGTGCATATGCATCAGATCTGTTGGTGATGAGGGAGTTGTTCACACCCTCTCTATTCTTAGAAACTCTGAACAATGACAATTAATATGTGACCAGTCCCATTAATTTGTACTTTTATCTCTGTTCAGTGTTATGCCTTTGAATTCAGGATGATATTCAAACTGAGGAGTTCTGTAAGCAGAAATGCCAGTGATGTATTTTAAATAAATTGCAAGAGCATTTAATAACCTCTACATTTATATTTTTGTCTTTACTTTGGAAAAACAATATTCTGTACGTGATCTTAACAACTGAACTGCTTTACAAGGCACTGTAAATTGTAATAAAATTTTATTTGGTTTTAATTACTTCTGAAAGTACAGTTGCATAATTCTGTTTCAAGTTGAGCCTGTGAGCTGTATAGCATTGACTGCATTGAGCACAGATTTAATGTTTTGAGTTCTGACACCTTGCATTTGAGGAATGCATTTCACATTTTCCTTATCCGTTTTATATGGTCTAGGAATGTGCTGGATGGATTGTTTGGCATGAGTTGAAGCTTGATGAGAACTTCCATTATTTCCTGCCCTGGTAGTTAGGGTTGGAAACAATATAGATGAGGCCCTTGGTTCTACTTCAGCTTCCAGATCATGAATATGAAATCAATTTTGAAACTTAGATTGAATTCCCAATGGTGTTTTTCAGGAGAAGGATTTAAATTTGAAATTACAGCAATGTGAACATTACAGATGTTCAAGTGCAGTATGTGTAGCATTTTCATTGTTGATGTACTATGCAATGAATAAGACTTTTTATAATTATTTGCCTTTTCTTTACTGATTTTAAGTCTAGAAAACTGAAACATAAACAAAACATAGATAATCACTTAAGATTATTAATTGGAAAACCAGCAGAGAGGCCAGAAAGAGTCTACTGAGACTTTGGTCACACCATACGTCTGGAAGGTTTGCAGAGCTTGTACCACTCCCTAGTTGTGGGCTATGTAATTGACATAATTTACTCCAGAGATACAGAAGTGGAGTAGCAAGCACTGTAAATGGGACTGGGATTAATGGACAGTGTTGGCACAAAAGTTTGTGCAGTACCTGTTTGCGCTGAGTAATAAACCACAACTATATCTGCAGATTATCATCTGAAAAACCTAACTGAAACAAACTAGTGTTGTTCTGTACTCTGTGACAAAGCAAATGGATCAAATGTTGTAGACCTTGCTATGAGATAATACTGTGAAGGTAAGAAAGAACTGTGCTAATTGTTGGCTTGATCTCATTAATGCTTGAGTCATAGGCGAGATATTTTATAACAACATATTTATTTGGCAAACTATTTCGGCAGTTCTGGACTCAGTAAGTGAATATGCCATAGAATCATTGAATCTTGTTCAATGAATAAATTGAGTTTCTAAACTAATACAGAGTGAACATCACACTTTTCATGAGACTGATTGATTGTGTTTTAGAGAATGGAATTAGATTATGGTTAAGTGTACTATTCAGCATTGAGATAGCCTGGATTTCTTGTTCATTAAGATGAGATTGGTCTGAGGTTTTTTTAATTTAGAATTGCTTTTAGTTGCATGTTGGTACATGGGCTTCTTGATTAATGTTTTTAGACATGAATTATTATCTTGTTCTATATTTTCCTACGTTTCGGGTGTTTCTTAGTGTATTACTTGTAGCGAGAGTGGCCTACTACATGTCTTTAAAGGAAAAAAATACTATGTATTATTTAAAGCTGGTAGCTAAGTGATGCTGTTTGATAGATTATCCATTTCTGTATTTGCTCACTTATTTTAGATCTAATTTAGTCTGGATTAGCAGTGAGATAGTAGCTGTCTGATAGATTTAGATGATCGTAGGGTGGATTTCATCAGGTTGATTAAGGATTATTTGATAGAGTTCTTTTAAGATGTGTTTCACAAATGTGGACCTGGGTGCATTTTGTCAAAAGAAAAACTAAATCAACTTTAGTGAACCTGCTGATACTCCACAGTATCTGTCTGATCGATATGATTTTTAGATAAGACTTCGATAGAATGCAGCCTTAGGAAGAGTTAATAAACTATTATTTAAGGTGTAAAGAGATTTTTTTAAAAAAATATGTTCAGTTCTTAAGTATGGTAAGAGAGTTTCCTAAATTATTTTAATTTGTTTTCATAACATCAGAGCTCTCATAAGCAAATGAAATCTCCAGCCCCTGTGGCTGGCGAGCTGCTGAATGTAATGCAGGAGTGGGATGGTACCAATGCCCTCTGTTGCCCTTCAGATCTCCACAGGCTGTGCCACTGCTGTTGGGAGCCCAAATCTTTTAGCAAACTGAGTTCTTTCAGTGCTTAGGAAAACTGTGAACCATATCAAACTGAATACATAGTCAAGCAGTTCTGTTGGGGCGGGGGGGAAAGATTTCCAAATAATGATTGAGGAAGGAATGAAGGAAATTTGAGAAACTACGGACTGAGACTTGTTATTTAAAAGCCAACAACGCTTCTGTTAATTCCTGAAAGTTATACAGAAAATGAAACTTGCTGTTGTCCAGCGGTAGCCTTGGGCTGGGGGATTGCTTCTCCCCTCCCAGATCCCTACAGGTCCCTGTGCAGCATCCTCGTGCTGTGTATTGCTGGTTATGCTTAGGTAGGCTGGGCTGTCTTCCTCTTCTGATCCCTCTCCCAAGGCAGTAACCCACGTGCCTTTCCTGAGGCAGGGATGATCTCTTCTCCCTGCTGCAACTAACAGCTCTGTTAAGTCTCTCTGCTTAGCCCTGGCTTTGTTCAGTTGCTGCATTCAGATTCTGCCCTTTCTGATGTTTTGCAGACCTCTCTCAAAGGATGTCTTGGTTTTGCTGTCTTTGCTGTATTTTCTTTCTTCCCTGAGGGATTAAGAAACCTGGCATTTGTTGCCTATAAATTGCCCTAAGTTTCTGGACTATAGGATTTTTCCTGTCCATCTTGTACTGAAAGTGGCTGAAACCCATCCTGTCTTGTACGTGACTACCAGAATGCTTTCTGCATGAAATAAAACCCAGCAAACAGTATGTCTATCATTTTTCCATTTATTAGAGATGATGTGTTATTTTCCTAAATCCTTTCTAAATTGGCTGTTTTAAACTGAACTGAATTTTCTTCCTTATAAAGCATATAACTAAGTCAAGGTTGCCCAGCAAACAAGATTGAAATTTGCGTGTGTGTTTTGGGTTGGGGGAGGTGCGGCTGTCCTCCAACAGACTTTTCCTGTTAGGAAAATTTAGTCTTGCTGTATGCGTTTTTGGTTTAGTTTTGAATATCAGCATTCTGTGCTTCTAAGAAACTTGTGATTCACTTGTGTTGTCCCTCACTAGGACACTGAAGTTTGAGGTTTAAGGTCCGTTGCTCTTCAGGTTAAATGCTTTTCTGGGTCTTGTTTTAACTTCAAGGTTACCTGTGTGCATGCGTGTATCTGGTTGTGTCATAACTCATTATTCAATGAATTACCACTTTTCTTTCTATTTTTAAAATATAAATGGGACTGTTGAAGAAAAAGCTTTAAATTATGCCATTATGTATTTCATGAATTTGTAGGTTTTAGTATGGTTTTCTTTTTAACCTCAGGACTTCTATTTCATGTTACTTATATCTTTAACTTTACTTCTCAATATGGATTTGCATTTACAATATATTAGCAAAACCGGGAACTTTTTTTTTTTGGTCTTAAGAATGTTTGGGAATCTTTTAACTGAATGGTTTTATTTTTTTAAAATGGTTCTGATCCTGAGTATCTCAGTACTTAATACAGCTTGCATTTGCATGCAGATTAGTAGAACCTGAAAAAGATGTAAAACTGAACATTTTCTGAGCATTTTAAACATGATTGTCTCATGGAAGAATCAGTTGTCAAGAAGACAGTGCCTTAGCTTGAGAGAACTCTTGAATGTGAAAGTAACGTTTGGGTTAATACAGCTGAATGATACCTGCAGTGTGCTGAAATGAGATATGCTGAACTCAAGGGCGCTGTAATGTACCTGCTGATAGCTGAGCTCGTTCTGAAAGACAACGAAAAGCACTTGCCCTCAAGAGCTGCAGATTAATAAAATGCTGAGTTTTTTTATACTACTTAGTAAAGTAAGAACTCTAGCTAAAGAATTCTTTTAGATTTAAAGCTTTGTATCTTTGCTGGGTAATATTTGAAAAGGTCAGGTTTTTGTTTCTTTGTTTTGTCCTCCCATCCTTTTTTTTTTCTCCAAAAGCAGAAGGAGCTGGGGGGAAATCCTATATATTTTAAGATCAGGTGTGGTGGTTGCTTTGCTATCAGTACTGTGTGGGTATATTTGCAATCAAGTTTAAATAGCATAGTGAGTATCCAGATGGAGTGTTTTTCCTAAGCTTTGGATTACTTAGTCTGTTGGGAGCTCCAGTAAACATTTATAGTATTCTTCAGGGCTAACTGTACCATTAAACTTGAGACGCTTGGTATAGAAAAATCACCACATTTAAAAAACACCCAGATCTTCTCTAAGGCATTTCAGATGGTGAATTTTTGCCTGATACTTTCAAAGTAATTTTTTAAAACGTCTGTGATGGATGATGCAAGTCTTAAAGAAAGGGTGATACCAAATTAAAGTGTCATGCTCCAGTAGACTCAATTGTAAGTGTGTAATGAACAATACACCGTCTGCAAATGACGGAGGAAAGAGAATGGTAGGATTTTTTTCCTTCTGTACACTTTTAAAATTAAATTTATTAAATTTATTATCTGTCAGATACTAAAGATTTTCTCAGAGGTGCTTGTTAATGGATGTTTACTAGCTACCAGGCTTTTGAAATATATTACTTGCAGTTTATTTCCACATGTTCAGATTCTTCTATGTTGTTTTGTACTTTTTAGTGAGAATTATAAACTTCCCAACTACATGAACATCAGCTGCTATAGTAGGTAAAAACAATATAAGCAATAGTTGAACTGCTTAGGATACGATAAAGCATTAATACATACTACATGCCTGGTTTTGTTAGGAACTGTATGTAAAATTGAAGCATGCAAGAGTTAGCAGTATCACTAATTTTACACTCTCATTTCATGGTGAGCTGTGCTTTTCCTTAGATTTCACTTCCTGTAGTCAGGATTGCTTGTTAAAGTTATAAGCTCCTAGAAATTTTTTCTCTGAAATTTTTATCCTTTTTAATTGCATAAATGCTTCGATTCTAATTGCCTCCTCATGACTCAGAAATTAAAGGGGAAATAAAAAGGCACCTTTCTCCTCCTAAAAAGTTATTTTAGATATCTAATTTTTAAGGGTAGTTTAATGATGGTGAAGGACCCAGCTCGTGATTTTTGAATTTTAGGATTGGCAGTACTTAATGTGCTCAAAGGAAAGCCCTGGGTAGTATTGCAACAAAGATATGCAAATGATATGCACTAATGCTATAGAAAACTCTTTTACCCTTGGTGGTTTGCTATTGAAATGTAACTTTGTATGAAGCTGAGAAAAGCCTTCTAGAGCTGAAAAATGCTGATGACAGTGACTGAGATTTAATTTGTGCTGTTAAAATGATACACAGTTTTAATGTCTGAGCAGAGAGAATTCTACTAGTGAAAGTAGAAATTAATCATGGGACATTTATATACAATTTTATCCATAAAAAACTTTTTAAAAATTACATGAAGTTGTCCATCTTTAATTTTGTTTTAATGCTATGTGCTTATTTAACCACCCCCTTCCCCCCCCCCCCCCGATATTTCACACAACTTCAGTCCTGTGGAATTAACTTTGGCTTTTGAAAGTTGGGTTGTTGGTCCTTCTCTCTCTCGTAAGTTGTCAAACATAATGATAGTAAATGACATCCTTTTTGTATTTGTATAACTCCATGTTTTGTGTTTTGCAGCAAGGAGACTTGTTCTTCAGGCACTGTGAAGTAAATGCTCTCTCTCCATCCTTCATCCAAGTTTGTTTCCTTGTGAGTGATTTGTCCACTATAGTGACAGCAGGGGTGGGGATGGCAGCAAGTCAGAGCTCGGACGTGTGGCCGGTGGGTGTCTGAGACAGCTCATTGCCTGACACTGCTTGTGCAATGTCAGCATGATTTGCTGGGTCAGCACAGGACACACAGCAGTTCTGCCCCTGTTGCTCCACAGGAGCAGCTGAACAGACAGCAGTAACTGTGGAGTATTTCCCCGCACACAATCCTGAGAGAACTACTACATAAGTGAGATTCACAGATTTTGGGTGTGAATTTGTAGACCAGAAAAATTGGTCAGAAAGGCCCACCTTGTAGCTTTTGTATTCTGACTCAAGTCTAACTTTTTATACTAGTAAAAAGGAGTTTGAAATACCAGTGGAGCTCATTCCAAGATAAAACTCTGCTCAGCAGAGGGAAGGGAACAGCTGGAGAGAAAGAGTTTCTCTTACCTGAGGCCACTAACAACACAAAACAATGCAAGACGCGCTGGTTAAATCTTAGAAAGTTCTATAGGCAACCCACTTTTGCAATTGCCATAGAAAATTATTGTTGTTAGCCATTCTGTTGATAGTTCATACTGTAGGAATTACTAGCAGATGGGAAAATAGATGACTCAGAATACAGTATTAACAATCCATATTTTTTTAATCAAAGGCCTCTAATAAGGTATGTTGCATCTGTATCATTCATTTAAGCAGTTGCTAGGAAGAATTTGTTTTTTCAAGTAAACACAACAAACTTGATACAGATTTTTTTGATTGAATATCTAACAATATCTTAATTTAAACGCTGAGTATACATTCGCTTGTTTTTGTTGCACCAGCTTAATGTCAGTATTTCATAATTTAGTTTGATAGACTGGAGGTTTGCAATGGTAACTCATGCATTATGGAATTACTAATGAAATCTAATTTTATCATACTGAAAACATCACAGGCCTAGAGCTTTTATTTACCTCTGTTAGCTGTCAAGGGTGGATTAAGATTATAGTGTGCTACATCCACCAAAATTTTGGCTTTTACCCTCTGAAAAGTTTGGATGGCTACAGATATGTGCTGGCCAAGTGTGGCTAATGAGTTTCAGACTCTTTTACAGACCATTTTGCCTAAATCCATGGACCACAAGCACCACCCAGTTCCTCAGATACACATCCTTCCTCCTGACTCCTGTGCTTGACACAGGTTAGAGGCCAGTAGTCAGGATTTGCATTGCCCCCTTTGGCTTCATGACTTCTGACAGTCCATATTGGTTTGTACTTCATCTCTCTCCTTCTCAGAGAGAATATATATGCTATGCATATGTATTTCCCAAGTGCCCATTTTGGTCTGAATTTTCATCAGTCTGATTTCACCAGGGTTGCAAACAAAATATGTAAGGTACAGTGTGGGTCCTCCTGCAGGCAGAAGGTAGTATCAACTGTAAGTAATTATTCTTTGGTTTGCTGAAAATACTGATCCAAATGAAGCTGGTCCATCTGGGATGCAAGAAATTAGACTGAAAGATTAAAAAAAGTAAAAATTGTTGCACTTCCCTTGCTGAAGTTTGGTTCTAGGAGATTGCATCAGTATGCGAGGAAAGAGTTCCTTGTGTGTCACCGTTCAAAGAAATGTAAAAAAAGCAATTGACCTGAAACCAATGTTGACCAGAGTAAGAATGTTTTCTGCATAGGAAATATCCTTCCAATGAAGTGCTAAACTGCACTATGTTTGACCAACCTTGCATGATAACACTGGATTATTTTTTTTTTTCTTCAGCTACAAAACTTAATTACTGCTTCTTAAAACCTCAGACTGATTAGCAGTGGTTCTCACCACCTTCACACAAGGGGAGCGCACCTGTCTGTGGAGCACTTGAAGCTCTGACCTGTGCTCTGATTGCAACTGAATCACTTCATGTCTGGAGCTGCCTCAGTTTTTGCATTTTTACTGTATCCTGCCTTAACAAGGGTAGTAACATTAAGAAAAGCTTGCTAACAACTCTTAATCTGTTCTGCTGCTTTTTAACTTCTGCACAAGCCTTTCTTGGAAAAGTCTTTAACCCTGTTAGGAATAAGTGGAAAAATTAGCCAGGAGGAAATGGTTGTTGTCTCATTTGCCAGAAGTTTGAGATAAGGAACACCAGGTTTCCAGACTTACTGATCTCCTAAGTGTGTGGCTGGGTTGCATTTCCAAAAATTATAACTGAAAATTATAGTTCAGTTAAAAGGTTAATTATGCTTTGTTTTTTGTTCTGGTTGTCCCAACTCAAGTTGGTGCTGTGGAAAGGATCTTCTGCCACTGGAAGCCCAGGTTGATATGGAGCTCCTTTCTGCACAGGTGCCTTTTTTCTACCAGGATTTCCCCCTGCATCAGGGAGAAGAGAAGGCAGAGGCAAGAGCTCAGTTTGCAGCACTGGGAGCTCACCCCACAGGGTGACTGTTTGCTGGTCTCTTTGCAGGCAAAGTCAATTTCCTTTGCTCTAGCAAAGCAGAGTTGAGAATTTCAGTGGGGCTTCTTTGGGTACAACTGTATCTTGAGAATCCATCAGCTTGTAAACAAAATTATTCAATATTATCTGGCTCTGGAGATGGTTTTGGTTTTGTAGGTTTTTTTCCTTGCTTCCCTTACACATTGTAACTCTTTAGTTATTAGGTTAACAAATATACCTTTCTGGAGAAAAGTTTTGTTTTGTTTTTTCTATAAACAGCTAATTTTTCTACTGTAAAACTGAGTACATATACAGTCTTTTAGAGTGGGTACATGTGTGTAATACAGATGCTCACACTTTCTAAATGTTATATTTTATTGTATGTAATCGATAGATTCATGGCATTGTAAATTGGAATTTGGAATGTTGCTTTCCCAAACCCATGTGACTATGTGGTGATAGAAAGGGTCTCAGTGAAGGCAAATGCCTTTACCAGGAACTCCGGTCACTGAAAACCTGTCTTGGAGGTGGCCCATCTTGCTGTCTGTTGTGTGATTGTTGGTGTTTGATCTCCAAAAGGACACGATTGAGTCTGTTGTTTGGAGTGGCAGAAATTGAGCTATCTGTCATTGTCAGACAAATACTGTCCTGATTACTGAATTGCTATGGTTTACAGCTTTTAAAAAGCTACCAAAATGTAATTTAAAGCCTTTTTGAATTCCTATAGCTTGCACAGCTGAATGCTCTCCTTTCCCTTCCTGTTAATGCTGGTAGCCCTAGTAGTTACAACAAACTATGTGGGAAATTATTTATGTCAGTTTAAATCGCAAACTGGTTGCAAATGAAAGTAAATGAGTTCTGAACTCTATCGCTTTAAGCATTTGAATCAAAACATTTGTCATGCAGGGGAATAAATTACATAGGTATAATTAAATATCTTGTTTGGGTTATTTCTGTGCATCTCATTTGACGAGCAGAATGCTGAATGCAATTTGCTGTTGCGTTCAGCATTTAGGCTTTGCAGGCTTCAGGCTTCACAGGATAGTCTCTATAGTACAGGCAGAAGGAAAAATACCCTTAAATTTACCAAGCAGACTGTGGACACACATATGCACACACACACCCCGCACCCCCTCTACAGTCATCTGTGGCTTTTAAATGTGCATAAGTGGTTTTCTATAGTACACAGAGCTCTCTGACCATTCCTGTCTAATCCAGCATCTCAAGTCAGATAAATTAGACTTTCATAACTCTGTTTTCAGTTTCTTAATGTCCCTGTTTTCTATCATTTACTTCCTTTGAATGTCCCGAGCATCAGCCATTCATACAGATGAGTACTGTATCTCCCTAGGTCCCCTGGGTGATGTGACTGAGATCTTTCAGAACAATTCTTATTCTCTGGATTGAAAAATCCATTCTCTTTGTATTTTAATTTCCAGCCCAGCTGTCTGTGATCTTTAAATAATATTTTAATGAATATTTAATTCTGTTTGCTCACTCTTTTTCTTGATTTAAATTTAAATAAAAACTCACCCATCACATACTTCTCTGACAATTTATTAAAAAAAATGATTTTCAGTGCAGAAAAACTATATGGTCGCATGAATTGGAGTCTATTCTATGCAGCGTAAGCCTGGTGTCTACAGTGGTGACTGAGAGAGAATAAATGGCTGCCCAGGCTGGCCCAGAGTGGGTAGGAGACTTTATCAGTGACACTTCTCACAAAACACTCGCACACTAAATTACTCATGGTGCCTTCCTTATTCCATTTTCTGGTCCACGGAGCCCCAAATACGTTTCTCTTCTCACATGTGCTAGAAACATGGTTTTATTGCTCCCCTCATCTGTACTGTGTTGGGATCAGTTAAACAGGGTAATCAGCGCTGTCGTCTCTTCTCATTGTACTGCAAATCTCTGACATTTTATTCCTCTAAAAGATAACTTTACTGAAAAGTCCATCATGTGCCAGTTACATTTACCAATGGGTTAAAAATTAAAGAGAATTTTTTTAATCTTTTCTTTCTCTGAAGATTGAATGGTTTTTTTCCTGCAAAAGTCTTTTTGACTGAGAAATTATTATTCCTTTCACCCATCTTTTCTTGGATATATCAAATGGGAGAAATACAGGAATCCAGATGATATTTAAATCCTTTGGAGGCAATTCTTTCCCAACTAAGAAATGAAAGGTGTCATTTTTTATTGGGAGAAACAGATATTACTGATGAGCTGCTGAGTGCATCTGAGGTCTCTGAAGTTCATACAGGTCTAAAGATCTTTGGTCCTGGAAGCTATTTTGACGTCTGGGTTTTAATTCTCATCTTCATTAGGAGTCTTATTGTTAAAATGACATTGCATTAAAATGTACATCTTTTTCCATATGCTCTTCTGTGAATTTCTGATCTCTGCTCCCCTTCATTATGACTTCAAATTATTTGTTTACTATGTACAATGTAGTCTATTGGTAGAAGTCATAACGCTGAGGTTTGGACTGTATGTAGCAGTGTATGTTGCTAATTTATATACCTCAGATGCTGATGAAAATAAAGATCAAAACTTCATTCCTCAGGGAAAAGGGATCAGACTGTGTTGATGGAAGACTGCCCTAGATTCATGAACAAAGTATTGACTCATTAGTAGGCTGATTCAGAAAATGTTTAGGTGAACAGAAATGAGTTAGGTGGTGTGCTTGTTTGCAATGTCAGAATATTTGCAAACAAAATACAGATTATTACTTTCCTAGGATGAAATTATTTGTGCTATTTGAAATTTGTTGATATTTTTCACACTTGGTGAAGAATGATTGGTGCACAGACAATTGGTGCACTGACAAGAGAGAAAATGCAGAGAGGCACTACGCTTCATCAAGGAAAAAAAATACATAGGCCAGCCAAAGGAACATATGTCCAACATAGATCCTTCCCTATGAGAGCAGGTGGGCCAGTAGTGCCTGATGCGCCCCAGTACCTGACAAGACTCCAACCTTTATTTGCAGCAGCCAGCGAGCCAGTGAAGCGATTTACTTGTTCTATGACCCGTCGCTCTTAATGAATGCAATGTAATGAACTGTTTAACATTTGTGAGAAAATATTTTTAGAAAGAGAAGAGCTTGGTCAAAGGTAACTCCCTGCCATGAATTCAGGAAATTATTTCATGTATTATTTAAACATTCTGTTGGCAATTTACTTTGACTAGTTCTGGCAGCAGTCTGTTGAGGAAGGCTGGTGCTTTATCATTCTTATCAGAAAGTACCTCTGAATATCTGTCAGACTATTACGTACAGCAACTGTCTGTTTTTCAGGTTTCTATAAGAGACTGAAGTTCAGTAAGAAGTATTTAATTAAGCAGTATAATTTATATACATTAATATAATTGTGTATACTGTGGCATGCTTTTTTTCAGCCTAATGTGTTAAACTCCAGCCCTATATTTATTTGCAATCTCTTTGCAAGGTTTGCAAAGTGATTTTTTTTTTTTCCAATTAAATGTACTCTGTGTGTTTGTTTTCGTATGCTGTTAACTTATTTACTGCAGAGCACACTAAGGCTTTTGATTATATAAACAGTTATATGTGTATTCATACACTCAGAGTGGGGAGGCTGGGGGGGCACAACCCAAACACGGCAACTGTAAATTAAAGGATTATGAAAGGTGGTGCTTTTCCTTTTTGTTGTAAGTAGTTTTTAATCTTTTTTTGTGTTTTCTCTTTTTTTGTTGGGCTGTTTTACAGTTAAAGAATCTGAGTTTAGAAGAATTGCAGATGCGATTAAAGGCTTTGGACCCTATGATGGAACGAGAAATCGAGGAGCTTCGGCAGAGGTACACTGCAAAGAGACAACCTATCCTAGATGCAATGGATGCAAAGAAACGGAGGCAACAAAATTTCTGAGTTTGTTTTACTTTCAGAGATAATACTGTGGGTCAGTGTGGACACTCGTAACTTTGTAAGTCTGAAGGAATTTGATTATGAGAGTTTTCAAAAACCCGCTCTGTTGAATTTTCCTTCACAAGCAATGACAATTGGAGCAGTGAAAGAACATGCATACGGTGTTCTGCAAGGGCAGTGAAAGATGTTACCACTTGTTTATATTTTCAGATGTTTAAGGTAATATAAGTTAACAGATTAACTTCCCAATCTTTTTCAGGTGTATAGCGGTAACTTGGTGTTGTACAATAGGAGTTGTGTTTTAGAGCACCTGGAATGATTTCTTGATTGTGCAACACTACAGAGCCTTATGTTGCAATGTATTTTCCTTCCACTTAGTAGCATATTTATTATGTAATCTTTGGTTATCCTATTTATTTTATGCCTGTTTTCTTTTTTATTAGGAAGTACTAGGGTAATATTGTGGAGAGCAGAGACAGATATGATAAAATTGCTATTGTAATATAATTAAAAGAAGCTCACCACTATATTATCTTCTAAAACTCTGATTTCAGCAAGCATCCCAATTCAGGACAGCATTTGAACATGTATCCAGCTCATTCTTATCAGTAGGATTTAAGCATAAAATAAGTAATAATAATGTGTTTTTCTACTCTTCTGAACCAGGGACTGTGGCTGTAGTTGAGCAATACAGTTGTTATGCTACAGAGCATTCTTTTAGAGAGTATTTCTATCATTTTTATGCACACTGAATGATCTCTCATTAAACAAGAAAACAAGTGCCTAATCAGTTTTTGATTTTTGTTATTCAGGAGAAACAATACTTGCAGTCACTCCTTCAGTGTAAATTTCCAGTGGCTATTGCAATTTTGACCAGTATAAACCTCTATTTTGCACCATAGTTTTATATTGAAGTAACAGCTACACTTTCTAGATATGTTTTTTGGTTCATTTGATTTTTTTATCACTGTTTAGAGGAGAGAGGGGAGTTATTAGTGGTTTGGGTTTGGTTTGGTTTCACATTATAGATACAAAGAGATAGTAATTTAAAAGCCAAAGAAAATCAATTGAATACTTATATAACAAGTACTGAGAAGAAGCAATGTTTTGCAGTCCCCTGAGGGTTTTGTCCTGCAATTGCTAAACATTCAAAGTTCCTGTGGTCTTCTGTGGTAGATATTGGGGAATCGGAAATGCAGGACCAAGATCTTAATATCTCTTTACAAGTTCTTCTATCTGGCTTATGTTGTGGGATTTCTATTAAGTAGAATTTACAACATTGCAAGAAATATTTCAGACATCACAAAATCTTATTGACTTTCTGAACCATCTACTGTGTTCTCTATTGATATCTTTACTGTTTTTGTCTTTTGTGTAAATAACTTTACTGTGACAGTCATACTTCTTTTAAACAATACGGCTGAAAAGGTCTTTACATTCAACCTTTAGCTGTTAAACTTTTAATGGTGACTACTGTATGGGCATCTTCTGTTAATTTTTTTTCTGGAAGTTAGTAATCATCTCATACCTCTTAACATTTACCGTTATCGTACATGGACCATTCAGATGGAACAGTGCAGGTTTTTGAAACAGTGCATTGTATCATACAGTTTATGCAAAAGGAAAATGAAAGTTTTTGCAAGATCAGCATCCTACAGCCACGCTGGGACCATGCTTGGGTTTGAGCTGTACACAGCCATTGTTGTCATTGTCATTCTGTGCGTGTGTGTCTATGTGCACGCCACGTTCTAACCTGTAAACCCTACAGTCAAATAAATTTTAACTGTGATTGTTAGAACATCCTTACCCTCAACTCTCTTCATATTTCTTAAAGTAATGACCATCCCTTATGAAAAAGCAAGAACACCCATGATCTATGGAAATTAGTTTAGGCAAGATAAATGCACCTGGTAGTCTTATGCCTCACATTTATACAATGAAATGATGTAAAGTAAAAAATGGTATAATCATGTCAGTGTGTTATTAAATCATAATGCAGCAGAAAATAACAGCACCAAACTCCCCCTATTAGTATGGTTCTTATTTATTTAAAATTAATTTCCAATTCTTGAACTTTCTAGTCTGAAAAACTCAGAGGTGTGTGTGCATACATATATATTTGTGTAGGTATACACACATATATATGCAGAGCTATATATATAAGAAAAAACATAAAACAGATTTAAACCATCAGGAGAGGAACCTAGCTTGCCTTTTCTTGGTGTGCCTTTTAAGCAAAGTGTCATTGCCCAGACACACTTGCTTGTATCATTAGCAGCTTTCTTTTCCCTTAGTCCCTTAAACTTTTCACACCAAAAATAAGACTTTGATTTTGAATAATGTGGCTTTACAGTGTAAGATACAATGTAATAAAATTATCACAATTTTCATATTTTGTGTATTCTGAGAATTTCAGTAACGCAGGGCACTAAAAATGAACTGCTTATCCAGAGGGATTCCAGTAAAAGGCCATTTTAGACTAGAGCTGTTGCAGTCTGACATCTGAAGGGTATCAGAAGATAAAGGACATCCTTTCTTCACTCCTGAGCTGTCTGCATATTAACAACTTGAATTAATTTTGTGCACGTGCGTGCACACAGGTGTGGATTATAGATGCAGGAGAAAAAATAGGAAAGCCATGGAATAAAATAAAAATGTAAACAAGCTACTTAAAATGGGTGAAAAGTAGTTTCTGAGATACTGTAAACTGGGTAGATACAGAACATTTGTGACCAAAGAATACTTTCACCGATTAATATGAAATTAGTAATATTGCCCTTCTGATACAGTGCACGCTGCAGTGAGCGTAAGAGCTGTCTTTGACTTCAGAAGCCAGTGTTTCGGGCTCTAAATTACAAGCAAGCATAATGTATAGAAGCAGGGTTTATACTGAGAGATGAATACAACTTATTTTTTCTTCTTCTGTTTATATAAATGAATCAAATCATCCACGTGGATGACTACACATCTCTACTGGAGGATGAACATCTCTGTAAATGAAGGCCATTAGTACAATAAGACATTTTAAAAGCAAGCCTCACAGGAAATCTGGTAGAACTACTGAAAAGTTAACCTTCAGTAAGATTTTAACCAAGCAATTTCTTGTTGGCTTCTGACTTTGTATGTTTAGGTTTAGTAAGTAAAAAAAATTTTGAAAAATCATTACTTATTACTAAACATTTGTAATAAAAGCTAATTTTTCATGTATAATTGTCGTCTTGTTGTTCATTCTAACTGAAGCTAAATTGTGTTAATAGTAACCATTAATATTCATTTCTATAGTCATCTCTCATGCTTTTATTTCCTTTCTATAAAACTGTGAGCCCAGCTGTGAGTGCAGAAAACCACATCTCTCAAAGTCAGCTCTGGAAAGGATTTTTCCAGCTCGAGACACTGCTGCAAGCTCTAGAAGTCTGAGGATCTCAATGGAAGAGTATCAGGGCAGTCTAAGGACAGACATCCTCAATACTTTGTGGAAGTCCCTCTGTCTGCAATCTGAGGTTGCTAAAGGCCTAATCCTGAGAGAGCTGAGCACCACCCCAATATGTTGAAAGTCTTCATAGACATCCTTTACTTGGAGGTACTGGTGGACATTGGCAGCTTTAGGTGCTCCTTTGATTTTATAGTGAAATGAGAACAAGAAATTGTAATGGATAGGCTTAAATAGGAAAAGCAAGTACACTGAATGTCTCAAATGTTATTCCATAGCCCCTTTCTTTTCTGTTTTTTTTTTTTTTTCAAATTATTTCAAATTTCTAAGAGTTTTCACACAAAGACACTTTATTAAAAGAGATTCATAAGCAAAACTCCTTAGTGAACCAGAGTATGTTTGAAGTGACAAAATTCTACTGCTAATCTGAATTAATGTGACAGTTATTGGCTATTATAATTTTACTGTTTATTTACAGTAAATAATAGCTTGCCTGTATTTGCCCAGGTATATTCAGGCGAGAGTGCACAGTGGCTCAGGCTGCTTCTCCATTCAGTGTGTTTAACCTCCAAATCTAAATATGGTTCATGAGTGAATCAGTGCACAAGTACATGAGGTAGCCTTAGGCACCATTAATGGACACTGGTGCTTCCAAGCAGAGTATATACAGTACAACTTCTGTAAAACACTTTGTGTGCACGCTGTTTTATCAGTGTGATCTGATGAGGGTTCCATTTTTTTAAGTGTATGTGTGGTTATAAAACTAATTAAAATGACCTTATGATATGAGGAAGTCTTTAATTTTTTTGCATTCATAAATATTAAGGGCTGCACCTGACTGTGGCATTTCTTTCTGTACTTCCAATGGTGATGATGGATGTTCTATAATGTCATACAGCTGGCTGGGAAATTGGCTTGGGGATATTTCTATAACAGGCTGTGGTGCAGCAGTTTTATACCCACTATTGCCAATGAAAGCCTTGGAGAAGACAAGTCCTGGGTAACGTGTGGTGTTTCTCACCGTTGGGTTGTGCCAGGTGAAGTAATGGCTCAGTCTTTTTGGGGAAAGGCAAAATTACATTGATGGTTCAGTGTGAAATCAAGCACTTGGGGACTTGCCCCATTAAGTTTGTTTTAAAATCCCTTTTCACAAAATGTATTTCTCTTCTCTGTTTAGTGTATTCATTATGGAAAGAAACTGCTGTTTACATGGCATGCTCTCATCCTTTTGTTTTAATTTGTTAGGGTTTTTTAAAAAAACAATCGAAAATTCCCCATATTTTCCTTCTTTTCTTCCCCTGCTCAGGAAGGTGAATGTGGGCATCATTTTTTTTTTAAGAGTATTCCCTGAGCCAAGTGTTCTGGGACATTGCGCATAAATGCAGATGTTGGCTACAGCTTTTATTCTCCTTTTCTATTCAGAGCTCAATGAAGTAAAGTCTCGACTGCCCTGTTTTCCCTTCGTTTGAAAATATGGGATGTTCAGATTCTAACCAAAACTTCCTCTTTCAGAATATTTGTTAGTCCCAGATGAACTAGATACTAGGTACTTTTTTCCCTTGTTTGCTTCACAAATTCCTCAGGATAGATTCATTCTTAGTTTCACTAGGCCTTAGAGAGTCTTCTGGGTTAGAGAAGAGCTATATTTGTCACAGAAGCAGGAAGAAATAAAGCTTTTTTAAAAAAAAATATTCAGAGAGAAAAGAAAAAGCATATGGCATTTGTACCTGGCCAGGCCACTTACGAGGCTGACTGTGGATGTTAGTGTTGGCTGACAAAAGCAAATCAGGTAGTCATGTATGTGGCTTACTGTTCTACATTGCTGTTTCACATCTGATTTTCTTCCATTCATGTTTATTGTCGTCTATGTTGGTGCTTTATTTATTCATTTGCCACTTTTAAAGATAGAAGTTTTAATTTTTGAAAATTTTATGCATGGAAACATACCATAAGTGTGCCAAGTAAATAAACATGGAAAAAAAATCCCCAGAGTCACTGTAAGAGTGATGTTTTCTCCTCCTTTTCCTTCCCCACTCCTTTCTGAGGTCATGGAGGGTTTTGATTGCAGATGATGTTTGTCTCTGCATGGAGAGACTTTCCATGCTCTAACCCTGGGCAGAGGTGGATGAGGATGGTTTGATCAAGAGGACTGAATGAGCTGTACACCTACTCAGGATGTTGTATAAGTGTTGTGCTCCACTGGGAACCATTGTCCCCCTCTTGCCTTCCTGTAGTGGAGGCACTGAGGCTCCTGCAAGGTGCAGGGAAGCAATGTGTAGCAGTGGGTACTGTTTTGCCACCAAGAGACTTATTTGGCATCTTGAAGCTGTAGATCAGCATCAGGGTAGCACTCTGCTCAAACCGGTGCCTGTGGTCTAGGAAGCCTTGCAGGAGCAGGCCCCTTATCTCGGGGACAAGGCCATGCCATGGTGGCAAATGGCTTTTGATGCAGCTTTGCTTTGTTGGCAGGACTGCAGCATGGCCATAACCACCCACACAGATGCAGGCATGCCCACACCAAGGTATCCGAAAATCACGTTTAACCCTTGGAAAGGAAAAAGTTTCCATGTGTCTATTTCTGTAGTAATGTACAAAAAATGTTTAGTGGCCCTTAGGAAATGATCTCAGTGCAATGGAAGAGTTTGTGTAATGGCATCAGCTAACGTTGGCTCTGTGCCCTATGCCAGGACATTTCTTAGTCCAGTAGCGCTACCCCTTGGCCTCCCAAGTTCTTACTGTGGGTTTACTTTTGGTGGAAGTGATGGTGGGAGCAGGGAGTTTGCATGTGCTGTAGGCAAACAGCCAGAGTTCTTGCCTGGTGCTGATACTTGTTCAGTGCAATCAGGCTTTTCTAAAGGCCACAGAAAATTCAGAGAAGTTAAGCTGAGCAGTAAGCAGGAGAGCATTGGAAAGAATTAAACTAGTTCTGAATCTGTCCTGAAATGCTGGTTTTCTGTCTGTCACAGTGGAGGAAAATGTTAATGGTATTTACTTGCGCATTGCAAACCCCAGCAACCTTCAAAATTTTTTTCTTCAGGTGTCACAATTTCAGAAGTCCAATTTGTAAGTGTACACAACCATATGCTAATGTATCTGGATACATTTTTGTCTGTCAAATTAATTAAACTGTGTGTTCTCTATACTAAAGACCTGACTTCTCCCTGCAGATGCTTCTTCTGAGGACAGATATTTTATATTACAGTATCTCTCCCTTGCTAACTCACAGCGAGAAACATAGCCCTCCTAGTCCTGTTTCTGTCCTCAAAGGCAGTATTTAGAGATGACCGTTCTAATCTTTCTTTCTCTGTACACAGGTGTATGCACACACACACACACACACACACACACACACACAAAACGCCACCTCTGCCTCTTACTTGTCTTTTCATTCACTTGGTGTCACTGAAAGAACTGATTAATGAGAAGATGGCTGTAGTCCTTAGATGTTTACAATGCTATTTTTTTCCCTTCTTCACATCTTTCTGCTGCTTTGCCCTCCTCCTGGGCTTCCAAAGCCTGCTTGGTTACTGTTAAGGAAAAACTCACAGGCAATACATCAAAGAGGGAGACCAAAAGCTTTTGATTTGATTTATCTGACACTAAGCCTTTAGTGTGATGCATCAATTCAAATTTCATTTTTATTACAGTACAATGGGGTATACAGACTTAACAGCAAGAGGTGTCCTTTTGATCTCTCATCGCACATGAAAACAGGTGTCATAGTCCAGAGATTATGGAGGTCAGAGAGTATTTGAAGGAGGATTAAGTAGAGTTACCGTTTTTCTTAGCAACCATATCCGAAAGCATGAGAATCTTTTTTAAAATGCAGGCCTTATTTTAATCTGCAGATAAGTTGTATTTGTCATATACCAATTTTCCCTGCTGAAACTATGGAAAAAGACTAGAATTTTTTCAAAATGTTTTGTATTAAAAAAATGCAGAAAAAATCAAACTCTGTACTTATAAATATGATTAATAAAATAACTTTTTCTGAGTCTCCTAAAATCCAGGAAAAGTTTTGGTTTGTTTTTCCTGTTAGTTGATCTTTATAGAATAAAGTTCTTGGGACCATCCAGAAAATAATGAGGTGATTGTATTAATATTCAACACTGCAGTGATTTATGTATACATATAATTGCTTAATCCAAACTCGATTTACCTCTGAAAAGTGAACAGAAGTCTCTAATGCAGTAAGTACTGGTGCAGTATTTCCATAAATACGGCTGAAATCTTGCTCTGACTTACTCCAGTAGTCTCTCTCATCCTGTTAGAAACTCCAAAACAACCAAAAGTAATTTGATAACCCACTATGGGTTATGTGCTAGAAAATGTTGACTGACTATGTACCTAGGTTGGTTTTGGGTTGGTTTGTTTTTTTCAGCAACCTGTTGTGCTAAGGAAGCACATCCCCCAATTGCTCAGCTTTTATGGAAATACATGAGCTTTTTGTGCTGCTTATACTCCACAATGTAATGTGGCTGAAATAGATGGCAATAGCATTGTATTAGATTTGATAAACTTATTTCTCCTAGTTAGTGTAATTATAACTCTTTTGCTGACAGCCAGATGTTTAAACAGCCCCCAAATACGTAATTATTGGGATAAATAAGGAATTCGGGATTTCTAGGATCGTAGAACTAGCAGTACAGTAGCCCTATATCCTAAGAATTAATGCAGATTTATTCCAAGAGTGGGTATAAGTTTGAAGCCTTTTAAATGTGATTAACATTGATTTATTCAGACCGTCAACTGACACAATTTTTATACATCTCATAGCACTCATCTGAAGTTACTGCCTCCACAAAAGCATGACAGTTAGGCCCTATCTTGCAGCTGATGGAGGAGGAAGTCTTACTGGCGAAGCGTTTAACTAATATTTTATTCTGTAGACAGATGCTGAACTGGAGTGTTTAATTCAGCTCTTCACTCGAGAATGAGGAACGACAATTCAGTCACATTTAAGAAGCGATGACTGCTGTGTTTCTGAGCCGCCTTCCAGCTTCTGTCCCGGTCAATGGAAATGAGGCTGCTCGGGGCCGAATGTACACTGTCCTGCGCACCCAGCAGCTGCTGTGTCCCCTCATCACAGCAAGTGACAGAAGCTGCATGGCCTTACTTTCCTAATACTTGCTTACTTGCCTCCCCCCAAAATACCGTGAGGCTGCCAACTTCATGTTTAGAGCTCCCTGTTGCTGACCCGAGCGAGGGGAGGGTACGCCTATCACCCCTGGCTCTGCTTAAAAATCTGGGAATCTAAACTTTGGGAAGCTGTCCTTGGATGAAACCATGCAAGACATGGCTGTCCTGTGCACTTTCTAAGGAAAGAATCTGAACACTCAGAAAATACAGGTTTATTCTTCTTTTTTGGACTGTATAGGATTAATGTTTTATTTAAAAAGCCCAGAATCCAAGTAGACTAATCTTTCATTCACCATGCCTTCTTTCTCACCTTCTCTAGCAGGATGGAGAGATGCATTTTGCTTTTTCAATTGTGCTTTCTCGGGAAGGAAAACTGTCATGTATCTTGTTTCAGGAAACGTAAACTGTCTGTCAAAGCCTTTTTCTTCTGTATTTTTGATATGTCTAGACTGACCTCTTTCTGAATCTAAAGGGATTCTTAAGAAAATCAAATGCACCTAGAAACACCTGCTACCTCCTGCTCCCAGCACAACTCCCATCTCCTGGCATGTTAAATGGTTTCAGTGCTTTGAGGCTCCTATCAAGTGTGAGGAAACACGTTTGTATTTTTGTGTGCTGGCAGATGGGCCAGTGCTGAGTGACCACTCACATGAAGAGGTGTTGTTTGTGCTCTCCAGCACTGCCCTAGTAGCACTGGTGAGAGTTCCAGTATGGTTCCTGTTTATTGTGCTTGGTGAACACAAGAGCCAGGAGTGGGTCTGCCCTCACTAACAGAAGTATAAAGAAGCCTCAGTGCCTTTTTTGCCACCAAAAGCATAAACAAAATTGCCCTGTATTTATAAAGCATTTCTAGTGCCACAGCTAAGTTCAGTGCAAAAACCAACTGTCAAACCTGATAGCTCACCTGCCAGGCTGAATATGACAGGCTCGGTGAAGGAGCTGCCTTCTGACTCGGGCTGTTAGAGATGTTCCTGTCATAGGGGCCTGCCTTGCCTCTCCACTGTGTGAGAGATGGGGAGACACACGAGGGGGGATTGGATGGGGATGACCCACCCTTCCTGCAGGTGCTTGCAAGCAGCACCAGCCTCTTTCCAGGTTTCAGCTGTCTTCTTTAAAGCGTCCTTCCACAGGGAATACCGAGAGACACCACCAGCAAAAAATACATCCAGGGCTTCTTCCTTCATGTTTTGAGGGTAGAGATCAAAATTTTAAAAAAGGATCATACTAATAGTGGCAGGAGGAAGCTGTGCCTTGGTATGGAAAGGAGAAAGAAGAAAACAATACAGAGAACAGATTTTTTCCCAAAAGTAAATCTCACATTTTTGGTGTGTTATCTTTTGCCATACTTGGCAAATCTAACATACAGAAGTGCTAGCCCATAATCTGGTACAGTCTAAATAAATTAGAATTTATTTGGTAGTTAAATGGCTGGTTATTAAAAGGCCTATGCTATGGTGTCGATGTTCAGAACATTTCCTAGAATGAGACAGAACATGAAGTTCAAAAATAGTGTAGTAATTTAAAAGGACGATTTCCACTGAAAGTTGGGATCGACATTTCTAAGTCCAGAACTCTAGCTACTCATTTTGCTATGGTACGACCCCACCACATCACCCTTTCATCATATGTCATGGGGGCTGCAGGAGTAGCCACATCAGGATATGGCAAACTGATAGAGAGGCTGAAGCAAGAGGTACAGGACTTAAGATGGGCAGAGCAGTGGCAGCTGGTAAGCAAACTGTGATGTCTGAGTACCACTCATCTACCAAATGTGATTAAAAGTTTTCTTTGAAGGTCAGCAGTGTAATGGGTGGAATAGTCTGCTCAGAACTACACAGACGTGCACCACGCACGTGTAGTGACCACAAGCAGATGTTGGACTGTGTGTCTGAAATGGGCAGCTCTCTTAGGGTGCTTTAGATATATAGAAGAAACTGGCAGATATATAGCAGACTTTGTCCAATCCCTGATGAACATAGCCCTATTTATTTCTCAACAGGGTTCAGTGAGAAGCCAAACCCCATTGGTACCCTGAAAGAAAAAAAAGAGTGGGAGGTGCTGATGTTTCTTCTACAGTTACGTGAAGCTGAAGTATTGGATTTGTGCCACTGTCTCCCATGCATTTATCCAAGTGAGGACTTAAGTGATTTAGGGTTGTGTGTAAAGGGTGAGGTGATGTCAGGCAAAGAAATTTCTGCAGTTTCCAGTGGGAGGTCAGTCTGAGTCTCAACACCTGTGAGACAAATCTCCACCCTCTGTACTAGCAGGAGAAATAAATACCAGAGTCAGACCTTTGCCAGCAGTGTCACGCTGTCTTAGGAGACACTTTCTAAACTGCTAGAAGGCTGCCTTTTCCAGTTGACGACCCATAATTTCATATATGAGAGGTGAAGAGATCCACAATCCTTAATGAGGGTGATGTTTCTTAACAAACTCAATGACTGCTCTGAAGGCACAGCCATTATGGCTGTCTCTGAATCAACTAAGCAGAGAAGTGTTGCTTTGAATACTGTATTGCCTGTTGTTGCATTGTTAACCCAGTAAATTATTATCAGGTGAGAAGCATCATTTTTTCTTCTTTTTTTTTTTAAAGGAAAAAGGCAGAATCTATAAGAAATGCTTCAGAAACTGGATGGGAATATTCTTCTAGCCCTGCCTAAATAGTGGGGCAGTTATGGGACATCAAATTATTTTCTGATATAACTTAATGGAAAGCCAGGTGCATAAATTGGAAAAAAACAACCCCCCCCCAACCAAAAAAAAAACAAAACCCAGAATAACCTGATGAGAAAAGAATAGTTCTGGCATACCACCTCGCTGAGGGATATGAGTGGTGACTGTGGGTTGAATGTTGAATGTTGTTTGAAAGTACCATCAAAGGTAGATTAAAGTCAGGAGTATTGTGAGAGGAAATGGATAACTAGCACAGTGAAAGCAGATACTCCAGGGGCTTTCTGCTGCTTATATGTGCACAGCTGGGCCTCTAAGGATGGGGGTTGTTGTGGAAGAGATGAAAGGTCATGTCAAGTTGATTTAGCACCTACAAGTGCTATTGGTATGTTGCTTAGTCCCTGATCTGTGAGGCAGAGAACAAGGAGCTTGCATTATTTGCTCAACTGAAAAATGTGGGTTCCCCACTAAAACCACCAATTAAAAGTATTTCTAAAAATAGAAATCTAGCCTGATGTAAATGTTTAAAAGAAACCTATCTTCTTAATGAGATCCAGGCTTCTCTTTGATTATAGTGTATAGACAGAATATCCTGAAACTTAAATAATTTCTTAATCTTTGGTGAAGTATACTTTTTTTATGCATTTAATTTCCATTTTGTGGCACAAAGCTGAGTTCTTGAGTGTGTTATACACTGTTGGGACAAGAAACGCAGTACAAAGAGCACCAGATACAGTAGTTCCCTACAGTCTCATAAGGTTCTGTACAAAAAGGTACAAATACTGGAGGTATTAAAGTTGGAAAATTAAATGCAAAGTTCTTTGTTTTTAAGTTTGCAATATGAAGTAGCTCATGCTATATATAATATGTAAGGAAAAAACAGTCTGCTTTCAAAATGGATAAAGTAGTCTGCAGGGAAGAGAGAATTAGCAATTGATGAAAGACAGTGAATAATAAACCAGGCAATTATACAAAATCTGAACATACATAAAAAGCTTAATCACAGTCTATATATAGATTTTACATATCAGGGAAATAATGTAGCATATTGCTTCTCAAGGACATCTCCAACTCTCATAATAGCCTAGATTTGTGCTAGAAATCAAGATTCTCTAACAGTTTATTCCTCACAATAAAGTTGCCTCGTTTGAAATATTACCATAATCCTCATTTAAGCAATTCAAAGCACTCAGCCAAAAAAGAGTAGGTGAAATGTTTTCATTGGTGCCAGGAAGGTGACCATCACAAGGCAGGAGGAGCACATGGCAAGTCCAGTGTTCTCCATTAAACTGCATGTCCATAGTAAGCAGGTTTCTAAACCACAACAATTTTCAAGTTTCAAACACTGGAGAAAGCAGACAGTTGGTCCTCTCGTCCTTCATTTCTGACCCGCTGTTCTATGGAAATAGAGCTGCCCTGCTCTTACAGAACACTGATTGAAGAAGTCTGGCAAAAGTACTGACTACTCAAAAAGTACACCACCTCTTCTTCTCATTGAGGCTTTGGAGAGATTGAATTTTTCCTTCAAAGTGTAAATATTTTTCTGTAACTTTTATTTAATGGGAGATTAAGATTCTCAGCACTTACTGGACTGAGTCCTAGAATAGAGGTTACTTCATAAAATGGCAGGAAGGGTGTGCCTCATATTATATATATGATATAAAAATATCATACCTGATATTTTTGTGGAGCTAAGACAACAACATTACTTAAATTGGAACAACTGTTATCCTCTGCAGTGAAAAATTCTGTTAGTCATAAGCAAATATTAAAACTGCTGTACAAAGCGATACAATACTGTGCAACACCGGCTCAAACAGATTAAATCTAAGCAGAGGGAATGCAGAAAAAAAGGCTACATCCCCTAGGATGGTCAGGGGAACATGACTCGCAAAAAGAAAACTAGAAGGAAGCTTGGCAGGTATAATCCTGTGAAAATAAGCACATAAGGGCATATGGTTGCTGTCTATAAATACACCATGCATGCAAACACTAAGCGGAAAATGCAATTTTTAAGCTAAAGAACAGTGGTGGCATGAGAAAAAAACTGATGTAAAGGAGCCATATATAAAACTACGCTAAAAATTGCACAAGCCTTGGAAAGAAGCTCAGCTCTGTAATGCTCTTCTGGAGGAAGGGGGAGCAAAAATCTGACTACTTTTAACATGGAGTTAGTTAAGTTTATGAAGGGAATTCCTGTGTACTGTTAAAGTCATTGTCATGATAATAAGAACATATTAAATTTCAGTACTTTATTTATTTAGTGTCTTTGATCCAAAGCACTTATATAAAAAAGCAATAATGAAAATTCCTTTCAACCAGTGCAATAAAAGTCATAATTCCTTGGGGTATTTAATTTTCTTTAGTAAAACACAATTTGGATACATTCCATTCAATACTCGCAGAAATGACAGAGAATCAGCCCTATAAATAACAGTAAATCTAGAACGTAAGATAAGCTATAGGTTATTGAAATGGTGTGTTGCAAAGCTTGGATCCAACCTTTGCAATGCTAAACTAGCAACGGCTGAGGGAATTTGTGACTCTTTGGCAAGTTTACAGGTCTCTTCAAATAACTGCTCTGAATGTCACTGGTTTTCAACTCTGCGAATCTACTGCTTGCGAAACTGAGACAGAACCATTGCTTGGAGCTGGATTCTCTGAAGGCCCCCAGCCAACAGACCTAGGGAGGACTTGCAGTGTCCTTGATATCAGCAGGAGAGTTTGGCACCCTTGCAGCATGTAACCCAACTGGAGTGTATGTGGTGTGCAAGCCCATCTCTTCCTTCCCTTCTTTCTTTCATGGTATTTCAATCCAACAGGCAACCTAGTGCTGTGCTGTGTTTTAGGTGGGTGTTTTTAGGTGTACGACAGTTTACAGCCATGCAGAATGAATCAGGGACAAGACTATTGAATTTATGCCTGTGACCCAGCAGAGAACTTGAAGCAGCCCTCCAGAAGTTAAAACCTTAGCAAAATATTTCAAGTTTGGACACCTAATTTGGGTTATCTAGGTCTACCTTCAGGCCATGTATATGGATCTTTGATTTTCAGGGACTGCAAGCAATGTCTTGCCTACTGACTTTATAACTTGTGCAGGATATGTTGAAATCTCCAAGAGTTTTATTTGGTAAGGTTAGAAAGGACCTGTTTCCCACACACTTCAAAGCCTAAATCAACTACTAACTGATGTGAGGGGAGGGTGTTCAAAGGAAATGGCGCGTTGGCGGGAAGCTATTTCGCACTGTATGTTCTGTGATAGATCACTGAGCATACAGGAATCTGATCTTGGGTGCTCAGCCTTCTGGGTTTAGGTGAAGATCATACAGTAACAACATCAAAAACTCCAGACCAGACAGCAACCTCTGATAGCCTAAAAAAAGGGAATTACCTATTCATACCATATTTGCTTTATTCTGCCAGGCGGGCCACTCCTCATGTGGTTTACAAACATGGCAATTTTAGCTTTAGTGTTTTAATTTCTCTTTTAACTTCTTTAAATTTATTTTCTGAACCTCTCTAGTCTTTACAAGTAAAACAAGAAAAAATTAAAAATAGTTAATTGGAACATTATATGTAATAAATGGGATGGCAAAGCAGCAAGATCTGAAGAGAAATGCTGTTCTGCCCACCGAGTGCCAGTAGTTTGCTTTATAGCACAGATCCCTAGAAGTATAGAGAGGGAAGCAGTGGCTTCTGCCTGTTGGCTACAAGTGTTTGATCTCTGTACAATTGCGTAAGGAAAGAGACTGAGCACTTAAAATAAGAGTTTATGCAGATTCATGATTATTCTTGAAAACCCAGATGATCTGCTCTCTCATGTGTTTTTTTAAAAAAAGAAAAAAAAAAGTACAGGCCAGCCCTTGAAAGGATTTAAATCAACTACATCACAGAAGCAGGTAGGAGGATCTGCCCACACTGAGTGCAGTATTAAGCTCTTTTTATATTTTCCTTTCTTAGGCCCTTGTACTCTTCCTTAGCTGTAAGCTGTGAGTTCTTTTCTGAGGGAAAATGTGACTTACAGGGTTGTTTTTTTTTCTTTAGAGTTTCCTTGGCAGAAAGCTTAATGGAATTGTCTGCCATCAACACCTGCTCTCAAGCTTTCCTGATAAAATTAGATTTTATATCTCAGCATCACATATGGTATCTTTATAATTAGTCTTTTTGCAGTGTATGAATGTCAGTTCCTAAAATGCTGCCTGTACTCTTCATGTGGGAATATTTTCCTTCATTAAACAAATCCAGGTTTTTCATTGGAGCTTCCTGAAAAACCACGTTTTTCTGTGTCTGATCTCAGAACCATTTTGACAGACTGAAGTACATCATATCTTCAGCTTCACTGGAACCAAGCTGCGTGCAGATCACTTCTGGAAATGGGAACCTGAGGTGTCTTCATGGGCCTCCAAACCTAAAGTCACTTGTGGAAATGTAGTCTTTGAATATGCCACAATCTGAAAATGAGGGGTGGGCTTCTTCAGAGGGCTCAGTATTGACCTAATCTTGGAAGGAGAGGTAGGTCTATGCTTAGGAGCTTCTGAAAAATATTACCATACATAACATTTCAGTACAAGAACACCCAGTTTTTAACACACATGCTCAAAAGTCACAAACTTCCACTGAAATGTGAAGCTCAGAGGTGTTTTCAGACATGTGACGATCAGAATTACTGGTCAGAAAGATGGGGAAGAGTGTTCCCGTGTCAGTGATTCACAGGTGATTGTTTTACATTGTTGTAAAATGCATGGCAAGTCCTATACTTAGTACAGATACCAGTATAGGCGATGGGTGACTTTTTTCGTTACTCGTGTCACAGCTGAGAATTTTTATTCCTCTTGGGTACGTTCATTTCTTCGCTCAGATGAGGAAATGCACAAAGTAACAGACCATCACTATACAGCCAGCACTAATGTCATGGAAGTGGTAACATTTGTATGGAAAAGTCAGCATTTACCTATGCAACACAACAAAAATGTGCAAACTGTCAATTTGTAATAGAAATGTCCTTAGTTGCTCAAGTGCAAACTTAGTGCAGTGTCAGCAACGCTATCCTCTAGGAAAAGAGAAGACAAATAGGAAAACATTTATAAACATAGCTCTTGGTAGCTCTCATGCAAACTGCTGTCAAACTTGTACACTAACGCAGTGAATCATTCAGGCTCAGCTCACTGGGGGTACTCCTGCTCATATTGGTAAGACTGGCCATAAGGGATTTAACTTTATAAGCGTAATAGTCCCTTAAGTTGACTGATGGAACTTCTTTCATGCCATCACCAAAATCACAGCTTCTCATGGCACTCTCTAACTGCTTCTGACGCCTATAAAAGTGGGAGAATTTATTGAAGATTAGCGTAATGGGAAGCACTACCACTAGGATACCGGCTAGGATGCATGCAGATGCTGTCAACTTGCCAGCAGTGCTCCCTGGCACGACATCCCCGTAGCCAACTGTGGTCATGCTAACAGTGGCCCACCACCAACAAGCAGGGATGGTGGCTAACCCCTCATTCTCTTCTTTCTCAATGGTGTAAGCCACTACTGAGAAAATGGAGATGCCAACAGAAAGGTAAAGTAAAAGAAGCCCCACCTCTCTGTAGCTATACTTCAGGGTGGCTCCAAGAGACCTGAGCCCTGTGGAGTGTCTAGCAAGCTTTAAGATGCGAAAGATCCTCATGAGTCTCAGGACTTGTGCAACCCTGCCTAAATTTGCTAAAGTCGGGCTACTTTCCACCACCAAGTTGACAATTAGGGTAATATAAAATGGAAGGATGGACATTAGATCAATCAAATTCAGGGCATGCTTGAAAAATTTTAAAAAGTCAGGAGCTACTGCAAACCTTGCCACCAGTTCAAAAGTGAACCATGCAATACCAAAGTGTTCCACGATTTCAAAGCGAGGGTCTTCCTCGGGGTTCCCATTGCTGTCAACAATCTGAAAGTCTGGGAGGCTGTTCAGGCACATGGTCACGATGGAGCCCAGCACCACCACTATTGAAAGGACACTGAAGATTCGGCTTAAGACTGAGTACCCAGGATTATCCAAAGCAAGCCAGAGCTGCCTCCTGATGTTTCCAAAGGGTTGTTTGTCAAATTTAGAGGCATCGTTGTAGAATGCCAAAATCTCATCAAAAGAAGATGTGGTACTTTCCTGGTCACTTTGTTCCTCCCATTTCTCTTGGTCTGGCTCCATTTTCCTCCCATGGTAGCTATAACTGCAGCAGGAGTCTATAAAGAATTCATTGATTCCCCAGTATTCAATCTCCTGGCTGAAAGAAAACACACAGAGTTCACCCATCACATGGAGCTTGCCAGTGTTATAAAAATGTAGCACGTAAGGAAAGAGCTCGGGGTTCCTGTCAAAATAAAATTCATTCTTGGTGTCATCATAGTCATCGCAGAGCTCCAGTATCGACTCCTTTGAGTGGCAGCTCAGCAGTTTGCCCAGCCTGGTCTCGGGGAACCTTAATAAAGTGTTGGATCTCATCTTTTTCTTAAAGCCTCCAACGTTGATGCTGATCTCATTGTCTTCAAAATTCGGTTCAGATAAAGCCTTCAGACTCTGCCCTGTCATAGTGAGCTCCTTCCAAAGGTGTAGAGGGAATGAAAACCTAGGATGCAATTGCACAGAAAATCAGCAGAATGAGCAAATCTACAGCATGTTCACCTAGCGATGCTAGGTGAACATGCTTTCTTTCTTTCTTTCTTTCTTTCTTTCTTTCTTTCTTTCTTTCTTTCTTTCTTTCTTTCTTTCTTTCTTTCTTTCTTTCTTTCTTTTTCTTTCTTTCTTTCTTTCTTTCTTTCTTTCTTTCTTTCTTTTTCTTTCTTTCTTTCTTTCTTTCTCTCTTTCTCTCTTTCTTTCCCCCTTTCCCCCTTTTTCTCCCTTTTCTGCCATTTCCTCCCTTTCCCCCTTTTCCCCCTTTCCGTCTCCCAGCTCCCACTGAAGATGCTGAGGGCGGCTCCTTTGTTCCCGCTCAGGCTCCCGTCCCTCCCCGTGCC
>NW_010298330.1:0-200 GCF_000700745.2 Antrostomus carolinensis
GTGCGGGGCACGGTGCGGGGGACGGCACAGCCCTTGACGGCCCCGTCCGCAGCGGCTCGCTGCCGGAGAACATTCCAGGGAGGCTGGCGCGGGGCCAGCGCCGCGGGGCAGGGAAAGGGGCCTTTTATGGAAACGTTTCTGCATTAGAATAAAATCATAATAATAATGTGCAGGGGAAGGGAGCGGGAGGAGGAGGAACC
>NW_010298331.1:0-3254 GCF_000700745.2 Antrostomus carolinensis
GATCAGTGACAGCAACAGCTGAAGGATGTGGCCTTAGGCTCCCCCCGGGACAGACTTAGTGCAACACCCCCTAGAGCCCTCCTGGGCTGAATGCCACCATGTGGGACAGCACCCTGCTCGGCACAGGGACACCCTGGCAGCCCCCCTGTCCCCAGGGTGCCACACACTTACATGGGCTCTCCCGCTCTCCCCGTGGCTGCTCACGGATACGTCAGCATCTGTCAAAGGCAAACACAGCGCAGGTGAATTCGGAGAGGTGGGAATCACCGGGGGCTGGGGCACATGGTCCTCCCGCTGCCACCCTCAGGGGACACTGTGGCCACATTTCCCCCTTTAGTGCAGCCAGGTCACCCGTGCAGAGAGGTTTCAGAAGCTCCCGGCCATCGCGGTAGCAGCTGGAAAGGTTGGGGTGTAAGAGCATCACTGTGCACGGCTGGGGCTGCTGAGCCCCAAAATGGCACCATCCTGGATGCCCCTGGGCAGCTGCAGCCAAGGGGGATGGTGACATCCCTGCCAAGGTGTGACAGGGGATGAACAGCCCAGGGTGTTCATGGACACCCTGAAAACACGTGGCTGGAGGCAGCTCAGGCCAAGACAGCAGGACAAGCTCTGGGTACTGTGGAGCAACCAGACTTCAAAGGAGACCTCAAGCCACCCAAGCAGACCACAGAGCCCAGGGGTGACTCTCAGGGCTTTTCCCACTTGTGAAGTGGCAGAGAAAACTGGAAGGTCCCCAGGGCTTTGCAGCAGTTTGACACAGCAAAGGGCTGGGGAGTGTGTTGGGCTCCTCGGGGGTCACCCCTGGGTCTGGGGTGAGCTCTGGGGGTGAGGACGCAGCTACACGGTCCCGATGCCAAGTGACCTCAGGCCTCTCAGCACCTCCAAGCACAGCCCTCAGTCCGCTGGGATCTGATGCCACATCCTTGCAAGCCCTCACCAGAAGGAGGAATTTCTGCCTCTTTCAAGCTGGATTTAGTTTATTTTCCCTCAGTGGAAGAATGAACAGTGAGGAAAAATCTCAGTTCCTGGGATGAAATCTAAGCCTTGATACTGGAACTAAAACCAGTAAATAAGAGGAAAACTCTTGGCTGGAGAATCATGGTCTGGAAGGTCTTTGCTTTCAAGAGAAAATCAGAAAACTCTTTGGTTTTGTTTTAGTGATGGTGAGTCTGGTCCTTTCCCTGCTGGGAGGTGAAGGAGCTGCCCCAGGACTCTTGGGGGGTTCCCAGCCCCAAGGAAAGCACCAAGATGGAGAACTTTTCCTTAAGGACTTTTCCCCCAATTGTTTGTCATATTTTTGAGCTATGCAGCTATTCTCTCTTTTTTTTGAGCAAAGATGAGCATGAGGAAGGTGGAGGAGGGCAGGAGCCTCCATTTCTCCTCACCCTGGCCAGGGTTGATGTCCCTGCAGGGTCAGCACCATGCATGTGCCCCTCCATGTCTGAGGTCACCCCATGATTTCATCACCCCAGGCTGAGCCTGCTCCTGTGTGACCTCAGCACCATGACAGCAGTGCTGGCATAGCCATGGCTGGTACCTCCTGGCCACCAGCTCCTGGTGAGGACAAGGAACCTTTTCTCCCATCTTTCCTTGGCCAACTCTGAGCGCTCCCTGCCAAATCTTTCTCCAACACCTGATGGGGACCTGCTGCCTTGTCACTTTGAGGGACTCTCAAAAAACTGAGAGGGATAAAACAAACACTGGGTGGTCAGTGGGCAGCAGCACTGGCGCTGGGTGGCAATGCCCTGTGGCACATGGACATCCTACCGCGTCCTGGCTGTGGTCCTCAGTCCTCAGCTGAGCTCAGCTCCCCGTCGTGGGGTGCCAGGCTGTTCCCAGACCTCCGTCCCTTGGGCTTCACCCAGACGGAGCAGCCCAAATGCCTCCATCCCTTCCAGGCTTTGCCACGATGGCTGCAGGGCTCCATGACAGCCACGCCATGACCGGGCAGGCAGCCAACCTTCCCCCACACCAAGCTCCTCACAGGCATTAACTCAGCCTCAGAGATGACCAGCTCCATGTCCAGGTCTGTTCCTCCCTGGTTGGGAGATGGGGTCTGTGACCCGGTGGGAGGTGTATGCATTTTGGGGCTCTGCAGCCCACACAGGGTCCTCAATCCCAGTCAACATGGGTTGTGTCATGTGCAGCACCTGCAGGACCAGGTTTCCTGAGGCCAGTTCCTATTGGACCAGCTCCAGCACCAAGCCCATGGCCATATGTCAGGGTTGGCCACTGATGCCAAGGACAGCTTGCCCATTACAAGCTGGTCACCCACAGCTCCAGCCCTCAGCTCACACCTACTCCTGTAGGGGACACCTCCCATACAACAGCTCGACCCATCCATCCCCTCCCCAGCATGGCTCCCATTCCCTCAGCCACAAGCTCCACATGCCAGATCTTCTTTTAAATACACAAAACTAGAGACACTCAAGGAATAAACTTGCTTGGACTGGATGATCTCCAGAGGTCCCTTCCAACCCCCACCATCCTGTGAATAACCAGCTCCGCTCTGCTGTCGCTGGGACTTCTCCTGCACGAGCTCCTGAGGTTGCCTCTACCGCTGACTCACATCAAAGAAACTTCCAAAAATAGTCCCCTCGCCTGCCCCGCTCTCCCCGTGTGCGCTCGCATGGCAGCACCGGGACAGGTCCCACTGTCCCCAGTCAGCCACTGGCCAGCAGCAGGCTGAGTGCTGCCTCGTGGGCTGTGCCCCTGGGCTCCCCCATGTCCATCTGAAAGGGTTAAAACCCACCGAAGTTCATACCTGGGGCTCGACCACCGCTGCTTTGCCTCCAGCCCCCCGCCTGGCTCCGGCTTTCCCGGGTAATAAACAGCAACAGCTGCCGAACGGTGCCGGAGCAAAATAGCACCCAATCACCGGGGGCCAGAGCACCCGCTGCAGCCCCACAAAAGGCAGTTGAGCCCCAAGCACCAAGTGCAGGGGTGAGGTGGGTGCAGGGGGACATGGCTTGTCCCTCTGTGAGCCCCCCTGGAGAGCACTAAGAGGGGAGCAGAGGCTGTTTGCTCCCCAGCGCGGGGTCTCTGAGCCAGTTGTGGGACGGACACGGGTGCTGGGGGTGCAGAGGGGTAGATCAGAAACCTGCCGGGAATGGTTAGAACGTGATGCAATCCCCTGGGACCAGCAGTCCCCACACAACCCCACTGAAAATCAGTCTTTGTCAGCGTTCTTCCCCTCCACTCCGCTCTCCACCTGGAGTGCTGGGTCCAGTTCTGCAGCCCCCAACACAAGAAAG
>NW_010298332.1:0-15156 GCF_000700745.2 Antrostomus carolinensis
CGGCGCCATGTTAGGGAGGCGGGGGAGGGAGCGCGGGCCGTTGTCTGCCTCGGCGCTCGCAGAGCTCGTCCGACGGGGACCCACAGCGCGGGGGAAGGGGGCCGGGCCCTCGGCGGCTGAGGTGCAAGTGGCACCGGCACAGCACGGCCGGGGACGCGGCCCGTAGCGTTAGCGCCTGGCGCGTACGCAGTCGCAGTGCAGTTATCGCATCCCCACACTGTGCCCTCCCGGGTCGTGCTTCCTTCCGTAAGGCCGTGCACTTTGTATGATAAATTTCTGCGTGCATTATAAAAGGTGATTTAATTTTAAGGTGCCGAGGTGAGAGGGGGCGTCCTCAGAATGTGGAAATAAGGACGATGCTGCAGACTTCGGTTACATATTTGTGGGCTGTTTTTTTCTATAGGAGCTCGGTTCACTCGGTGTGAAGGATGGAGAATAGCAGCTGAGGAGGTAACCGGTCAATAGGACTTTTAATCATCCTTCACTGTGTTGCCCTGGGCGTTATGTACCACATGCCACTTAAACACCACATTGAATGGAGGTTATTAACTTCCACGTAGGTGTTACCATGGTCTTCATCAGTATCCTACTGGAATGCTTCGCAAACATCAATTAACTTCTCAGAACTCAATTGGGCTGTGATGGTGTGATTATCCCTATTTTGGAGGAAAGGAACTGGAGCAGGAATATTACATTTAAAGCGATCCACTTGGTGTGAGGAATTAGTTCAGGATTTCAAGAATCACACCTTTTAGGGTCTCTAGCAGTTGGGGATATAAGGAATGCAGGTTGGATGGCCATCTGTGCATATAAGACAATATTAATTCTGTAATTTCTTAATTTTTCAGTGATTTCAGCCTCAAGTACCTGCTTTCCGGTAGCACATTATTGTGTGACTAATGTTTTTTCTCTGCCTTGTTCTTTTCCTCTGCTCTTGGGTACAATTGTGTATGTCCTGGAATATTTTTCTTTGATAGGACTTTTATGTTCTGTTCGTGTTTTTAAGATACAGGTAACTAACTGTGTTAGAAAAGGCAAGATCAAAGAGGTGTGTTTGAAATACAAGTAAGCATAAGCCAATTTGCACTCTGATAGACAAAGTTCTGTCGTGCCATTGGGATGATTATGATGGTCTGTATCACAATTTAGAACATCAGATGATCTTTGTATATTATGTGTGCACTCAACTTGGAATTTGGGTGTTTATCCAAAGAGCAGCCAGTGCAAAGAGTACTTGGTCAGTTTGATGTTCTTGATGGTTTTTTTTTTTTAATTCTTACAGTGCAGAGTTTTGTGTTTAAAGCTTGGCCTTTGACTATTTTTTGTAGTTTTTAGGTCTCCTGGATGACTGAGCAGATAACTTCACACTTGAATTTGGGAGCTTGGGTCCCAGCCTGGCTTTAGAGTACTTGAAAGCAGACTGGAAAGCTTCAGGCCCGTAGTACAGCTTCTGCATAGATTTATTTTGTTTGATTCAGCCACTCTGACTTCAGTTTCTTTTTTGTATTGATCTCCTACAGGCTGCTAGAAAACAGGGATGGCTAGACAGTAGGGAAGGAAGAAACTACTTGAAGGCCAATAGATCATGGTTGAGGCCGATCTATCCAGGTAATGATTCATCAGTTCTTTGGCTTCACTTCCTGTGGACAGAGCATTTTTGTTCTCTAATAGAGCGTAGACTTCTATTTGATTATTTAAATCTTTGAGGTAATGTATCTTTTCTCTTGTCAGAAAACTGCAAAGGATCTTTTTTTGAGGCCCAAAAAAGTGATGAGATTTCTGGTAGTGTCTTGGTTATGATCTGGATTTTTAAGGCAGAATTTACCAGACTGAACATTGGTAACTGCTGTGTAGGTGTCCACATCAGGGCAAATCATCCCATGCTCATTTCATAGTCATTGGAGGGTTTGTCAGTATGTCCATGGATGCAATTCAGACCTTCAAAAGCAGAATGATGAACTGCAGTGAAACCCCACTGGGTACTGAGGGAGCCAAACCATCTATTTTAGGTATGGACACCTTAATTTAGATTGGATAAATAGCACTCTTAGTCTGAGGATGAGCTTCAGAATGATTTGAACCATTGACTGTAAGGAAAGCAATTTTCAGTATGAGTTTGAGGCTTTTCTCTGTATTACATTGAAATATGAATTGTTGAAATCTCTCAGAAAGTCAAATCTAGACTGTTTCACAAAAATTTTATACAGGGTTTCAGTGTGTGATTTGTAATAGAGTCTAAAATTATCAGTAAATTATCTTAAAATCCCTGTGAACTTTAGCTCTAGATTCTCTCAGCAAGCAAGGTCCTATTTGAATTCTTGGATCCGCGTTACTTGAGGAAAATCCCAGTGTAATGGCATTTGCCTTCGTAGAGTTTATGGCCAAAACAAGCTCCCATCACTCTTCTGTTTCAGCCTTCTATGTCCTACCATATATAGGATTTAATCTAGTTAATTTTGTATTGAGTCTGATAAGCTATATTTGACTAAAGTACTTCTCAGCAATGTAACTGAAATAGACATGTCACTTTCCAAACTTCTTTTTGATTTATTAAATAAATTTTAATTTTTTAGTTGTTAAACATTTTTAAATCTCTCATTTTCTGTTTCCTCCTGTCCTTTAAACTGTATTTGTGGACCTTTGTTGTTCCAGCTTTTCAAAACTAACTTAAAAATCTGATTATCAAACTGGACACTTACTTTCAGGTTCACTATTGCTGTATACACAAATACATAACCAAAATTGCTGTTCCAGGGTCTGTAAATGTTATTTTAGCAGGTTTGACATTTCCTGAGTCAGTTTCTATTGCCCTCTTTGAAAATAACCTAGAATGGCTGATTTCAAGAAGGGTTTTCCTGATGGTCTAAAAAGGCCTTCATCATCACACCATAACGTGATGGTATTACCTGCATCTTTCCAATTGGTAATTAGTAGTAAAGTTTTGCTGCTTTTTTATTCTGAAGGTTGGTTGTGTTTATTTTTCTATATTATTTCCAAGATGATATTGGTTACTTTTAAAGAATCCTCAGCCATTGCTTTCATTTATAAATTTTGTTTGCTTTTTTAACTAATTATAACGTATGTATGCATTGTTATACTGGATTAATTTAGTAATGCATCTAGATAATTACTATTTGTAACTAATGTCTTCACCAGGGCTCTTTTATGCTAACTGCCTTCAAACAAAGAGCCAGTAGTAAAGAGACATGTGCTGTCCCAGATTGCTTATAATCTGGGTTAATGATATGATGCGACAGGGGAATAAAACAAAGTGTGTGAAATGAGTGAGCCTAATTTCAGATTGGAGCAGTTGCTGCAGTTGTTAAGACTTAAGCAGTGTCAGAGGAAGCAGCAAATGACACTATAACTGTGAACACCTGGAAAAGGTGGGCAGGCCACCGCGTTCTGATCACAGCAGTCCACGAGAGCTTGCTGCTCTGTCCTGAAGGGTTTTCTCTGGATCTGTATTGCAACTTGGTGATTCATACAGCACAGACATGTGTGTGTTTGTGATCAGTAATGGTATATTGCATTTACGTGGCAAGGTTTTGGTAGCTGAGGGGCTGCAGGGGTTGGCTTCAGCAATATTGGTAGCACCTCTGTGATGACAAATTTCAGGAGGGGTAAAAACCACTGTGCAACAGGTGGGAGAGGTTGGCTGCATTGCTGTCTAGAGGAAGCAACACAGCACACAAAGTTGTTGATCAGGTGGCTGCTAGAGTGTTTCTGTGAACTCTGTTTTTGGCAAATGCCTGAACAGAAGTACAGAAAGGATCCCAAGAGCGTTTAGGAGGGTATTGCACAAATTTGTGTTTTGAAGTGACACAAAATTGACATGTGGATCTTAAAAGTTTGTGCTCATTTGGCAAAGTGGCTCTTTTTTTCCTTATTCCTTAGGGACCTTCAGGCTTCTGATCTGCGAAGGGGTAAGTGCACCTAGTAAACTGCACACACATTCACCTCCGTGAGTTAAATCAACAGCAGTGGCAGATGCATGAACAAAAGTGATGCTGTGACATCAAGTCATTTTGGTGAACTTAAATTACGTTAGTTCTGTTGTAAAATTAATGTATATAAAAACGCTCCACTATCTTATGCAAATGAGCCATACAATAAAAGAGTCCATGAAGCCACAAAACTCCATTTCTGATTGTCACTGCAGCACATAGGCCTAGCAGAGATGGGGAGAATACTGAAAACAAAGAAAAATTTGAATAGCTGAGATGCCAGCATTACATACAAGCTGTAAATCAATGCAGGAAACCCAGACCAGAATAATTGGTTGACAGACAGAGAGAATTAATCTAGAATTTAAGGAAGCTGCTTAAATTATTATTTTCATGATTATTCCATGAAAAATGTTACCGGCTTTCCTTGGGCAGTCCAGTCCACAATACTAAAGATGTTCTGTATTGGTTTGTATTGGATTGCATCTTGTGTTTCACTGGAATTTTTTTGTTTCTAACAACACCTGCACCTATACATCTGCCACTTTACCTTAAACCTTATTAAATAAAATTTTGGTTTTGAACTTTTTAGTATTTGGAATTGCTTCCTGATCCAGTTCACGTAATGGCACTGCAAACTAGTGCATTTGCACAGCTGGCAGGAAAGGAAAGAAAAGTATTATAACGTGGGAATGCATGTCCAAGGCTGTCTTTTCCTCAGTCCAATTCTAGATTTTTGTTGGCATAACACACAGATGAACCTGGCCAAAATACATGAGAAAGACATCGCCACCTGCCTCCAGGTTGTTAGTGTTCATCCTTTTCCTTTAGAAATCACAATGGACTGGAAGAAAATGATATTCTCTGCTTGGAAGGACTACTGCCTCTAACTGATAAAGGTGAAATCTGTGGCCAGGAAGCCAGTTGTTCAGAACCATTCTCATCAGTGATTTATTCGGGCTGGATCGCATCACGAAAATCTGGCCTGACAGGAGCTTGGTTTTTATCATGTCCTCACTCCCTTAGTGTGCCCCTCAGGCTTCCGTGACCTAGCACTTCTCATTTTGTCCACTGCCTCTCCTGACCAAAAACTGTTGTTGGCAAGTTAGGAGGGAAGTAGAAACTGGAAAGGCATTAGTTTTATTCATAGCACTGTTGTCATTAACTTTTCCAATCACTTAACTTCTCTTTTTCTTTGTAATTGAATTGTCTTTGTTCTTGTTTGAAGGTAGTATCTGTGCCATTGCTCAGACTGGCCGAGGGGTTAGTGTTCATTCTTTAGAAAACGGTTGCCACTGGCCTTCTACAGCAATATGCTGGCTAGTAGGATGTTCCTAGCTGTGGGGAATTAACTGTTTTCATAAAAGAGAAGCTGGAAAGAAGGAGAGTTTGGAGATTGTTAGTGTTTCAGAAAGTAGAGTAGAATAGGCCCTACTGTTTTATTATTCTGGGACTAGCTGAGAACATCTGTCTGTTTTCTGAAACACGACTAAAGGTGGCCTGCAGAAGGGACTTGTGTTTTGCCCTGTGCAAAGTGCATTCACCAGTTTGTATTTCTAGACGGTGTGCAATCCCACTCCACATGTTGCGTCACGCTTGGTTGCCTTCATTCACATCTTTTTCATTTCCCTAGAATTATTTAACCACATCCATATCCAAGTTAGAATCAGAACCTCACAAATTTCATTTTATAGATGGAGAGCAGTGACAATGCTGAGAAGGGAAGAACGTTTTCATACAATGTCCAGAGGAGAAACAGGAAGACAGGAGACTAAACATGAACATCCAGTATAAATATCAGGGCACTGAGTATACATGTAGACCTTAATGGCCCTCACCAGCCTCTCCTGTGGCCTTTATCCGTACCTTCTGCCCATGGGTCCAGCAGCTCCATTTCAGCTTGAACCTGGGCCTTCTGTCCTGCTTGAGTTAATCATAGGAGTACTGGTGTCCCATCCAGCAACAGCCATGCCTGTGCCTGGGTATGGCCCCCGCAGATCAGAGCCTTGACCCATGGCTGACTGCCCAGCTTGATCTCACACCTGCCTTATTATGGACCTGGCCGGATATCAGCTGTGTCTGACTCTGGTCACCAGCACTGGACCTGACCCTGACCAGTGGATTGACTTCCCAGTTTGCCCTCAGACCTGTGTTGTCACCCCAAGCTTGTCTGGTGGTCTGGACTCTCAGCCGACCTCGTCTGCCAGTGTCACTGGGCCTGCCCTGGTCCCATTGCCTGGCCATTGTGGGACTGAGCCCTAGCTGGTGAGATCATATTACCATGCTTGGCCCCTGGTTTTCCATCCATTAAAGAGCAGTCGGCCCTCTAGGATCACTGACAGTGTACAAGAACAGATACATTATCGGCCCTAAAGACACCCTAAAGAGAGACGAGCCAAGGTGACCTGGGACTTGGAGAATAGTGGCTCATCTTGTTCTTTGAATCACTTACTTTAGCATTGCAGATCCTCTGTACTCTGTTATAAAGCAAGAGAAGATGGTGAATGCTTCTTTTGACTTTAACATCTGTGACTAAGAATGTCTGCCACTTCTGTTTTTGATCTGTTCCAGGCACTTTATTTGTATACATTAGATTATCTGGGTTAAATGCAGCTTTGCTTTCTCCCTTCTATCTATCCAGCCTAAAGTTGTTTAACAAGATCTTCCTGTTTCTATTCTAACTCAGTATCAAGAAGTCACAGGTACTAACTGGCACTCACTAAACACACATTGAACTTATTTTTTGTGCAGTGAATGCACGCTCTGAGTACCACTGAAGAATTCACTGGTCTCCAGTCTTTGATTTCTCAACCTTGCTTTGTTGACATATTGAAGAAGTCTCTTCAGAAGCTACTTGTTTCATTCCCCTCCCACTTCTTCATAGTAATTTTTATTATAAAGAACTTCCCCCCCCCCCCAAGTATGGCTGTGGAGAAATCCAACATTATTATAATGAGCAGGACTGACATCTGAACAAAATTATGGGAGTAGGAACATGAATGTAGACTTGCATAGTTTCACTATTATGCTTATATGTTGTTTGTTTTTTTTAAATGAAAACTGCCTTAAATTAATGGGCTAGATGGGGAATAGAAGAGGAAGAATCACTATTGTCAGTATCTTTGGTATAGCAGCACTTTTTGGGTACCAGCATGGGAGGTTTGTTGTTGTTGTGTTTTTTCTTTTTTCTTCTTACCAGTGTTTTGCTACTACTGCCATCCTTTCCTTCTGGGGAAAAATGCAGGAGGTGACCTAATTAATGAAGGTTCCTGGGATCAGGTAACTTGGCCTTAACCTGTGATGGTTAAATACTCAGTGCAGAGAGGACAGAGTGGTGTTCAGGTTCAGTGTGGTTGAACATCCAGTGTGATCTGATTAAGAGAAAACACACATCTGCTTGGTCTGTCCAGTTAAAATTTCTTCACACAAAAAAGGCAGGAGGAGCCTATCTCTGGTGCCTGGAGCTCTTCACTCTATTTGGCAGAGTCTCTACTTTCAGTTACAGAAGTTGCATTTTAATTTATATATCTAGACTTTATTTATACCAACCAATCTTGTAGCAGGTAGAGAAGACAAACAGATTTTAAAGTTGGAAGATGTACTGAGTGTCTCTTCCGACTCTCAGAGAGATGAGAGAAACAGCGTCACTTAGCAGTGGATATGTATTTCAGAAGAATGTTGTGTTTAAAGTTATTAAATAATTGAGAATTCAGCTAAATTCCCGCTCTACTGTGCACTGGGGCAGCCTCACCTCCAGCACTGGGGGCAGTTTTGGGCACCACAGGAGAAAAAGGATCTAAAGCTGCTGGAGAGTGTCCAGAGGAGGGACACAACATTGGGGAAGGGTTTAGAGGGGAAGGGTGTGAGGAGAGGCTGAAGGCACTTGGTTTGTTCAGCCTGGAGAAGAGGAGACTGAGAAGAGATCTCCTGGGGGTCTAGAACTTCCTCCCAAGGGGAGGAGGAGGAGCAGGCGCTGATCTCTTCTCTCTGGCCACCAACGAATGCCAGGAGCAGAGGGAATGGCAGGAAGATGTGGCAGGGGAGGGGGAGGTTGGCCATGAGGAAAAGGTTCTTGAGGCAGAGGGTGGTGGAGCACTGGCACAGGCTCCCCAGGGAGGTGCTGATGGCACCAAGCCTGACAAGATTCCAGCAGCATTTGGCCAAGGCCCTGAGGGACATGGTGTGAATGTTGGGCTTGTCCTGTGCAGGGACAGGAATTGGACTCCATGATCCTTGTGGGTCCCTTCCAACTCACAACATTCTGTGATTCTGTGAAATAGATAAAAGGAGCCAAAATCCTTCCTGAAAGCAGTAACTGTCGAAAACGCCCTGATTGTTTAACTGGCAAACGAAGCATTGAGTGTCTTACAGGGAGAGGAGGACAGGCAGGGGGTGAGGCCTTGTCTTTCTTATCTCAATTTCTGTACTTTATTTTCCTTCACTTTAACTGAACTTTGTATGCAAGATGAAATAAAGGTGTTAACATGAGAGCAGCACTCTGCAGTAATTACATATCGCAGTGAGTGCTTCAGATAAAATTGTTGGATAAAGAGATGATGAGATAATCACAAAGGAATATGGTGAAAACCGCTAATACAAGCCGGGCTGCTTGGCTCTCAGCCTGGTGCCTCTTTCTTTGTTGGAACTGATAGGACTGGTATTGAGTGGCACAGGGCAGCAAGACACCGAAGGGTGATAGCCACATGGTGAAGGGAAGGGAGGAATTTATTACATTGCTTGAAGGAAAAGCAGGAAACTCTTCTGGGGAAGAGCCGAGAGTTCTCCAGAGTGGGGTAATGGGGCTGTACGATTTAAACAGGGGGCAGGGTCAAGTGATTATTGTGCCACTCAAGAAGTACTGTGATAAAATTCCAGAACTGTAAGGGGAAGATCATGACATTCAGAGGAAGACTAGGGCTGAGCAAGCAACTCTTAAGTAACTTATGTGGTAACACTACACTGGAAAGATTTCTTAAAATATTTTTTTATATTTGGATTTGTGGTTTAGTGTGCCATCCCTTCCAGACCCTGGGATAGAAATGATGCAGAATCTTCTTTGTGATAATAGGATTCTGTAATTTTTCTATACCTCCAGCAAGGTAATTCCACTTCCTATTAATAATTCCCATTAACTATCTTTCCTTTTTTCCCCCTTTTGAAGAGCTGATGCAAAGTTTTCTTGAGTTACACTTTCCAATGTATACTAAGTTTGATTTTGGGGGAAGTTTTCACTTTGTGTTTGCTCTTTTTGACCTTCTATATGCATAGCTTGCTTTAAGCAGTTTCTTTTAAATTTCTTGTAAGTTCTGTTATTTCCCAATAGCTTTCCTGAGGAATATGAATGCAATTACATTTAGAAATTAACTTTGTACAGTTTTCTTGTTTGATTGGGGTACAGATTTGTGATAGTTTTAGCACTGTTTTGAAGAAGATCTGCTTTGATATTAAGTCAGCTGGACTGAAGAACTCAGAAACAAAGTACATAACTAATTTCCTTAGAGATTTATTTATAGATTTATTTTTTAAGAAATATTTAATTTATATTGAAAGATTTATAATAACTATAATTTGCATATTAGAAATTATATAGGTTTGTAGGTTGGGGTCCTACCATTTGTTAGACAAATTAATAGAAAGGGTAACTTGAAACATTTAAGGAGCTTTGAAATATTTACTATACTTGTAGATTCCCATCCTAAATTAGGCTGGATGAACTCAGGTCTTTGTCCTTGACATTCTTGTGTATGTTAAAAATTTAATGCCTATTTAACTGTGGTAGATGTAGCAGAAAGAGGAAACTCTTTTTTCCACAAAGTTGAGTTGCAGATCTCCCATTCTCCCCACCCCTGCCTCATTCTCCCATCTTTCTCTTTGTTTATTGCTGTGGTTTCTGATTTAGCATCATTGGGAAGTTAAAGAGGAAAATTTGCTAAATCAGAGCGGAGCTAACCCAGATGAAGGCTTGCAGGCGTTGCTAGAAAACGTGACACTTTATTTGAGCGTTTGTTGAGGCATGCTTAAAACAAAATTAAAGTGTTAAAAGAAATGTGACTAAAAGAATGAAATTGATGACCCTTAAAGCATTACTTTTAGCTGTTTTTTTCTCTTTTTTTCCTCTTTTCTTTATGAGAACCTGCTGCAATTTCCTAACCCCCATCTCTGTGAACACTCTCTTGTCTGCTCTCCCCCCTGAGAGTTATTGGAAAGAGAAGAGAAAGGGGAATATTATCCTCCTCTTCTGTCCCATTTCTCCCAAAATAAGGTTCTGTAGTTCTCGGGCCGCTTTGGCCAGATAATGATTACTCTATCATTTACTTCAGTTTCTGCAAAATTAATGAGATATTACTTTCCCATGGTTATGATGTGGATGAATTCATACTACTTGAGAGTTGCTTAGTTGAGGAAGCCAGTATAGGCTATCTATGTAGGAAATTTAGTTGGTTACGTTGTTTGTGCCTGGGGAATGTCGTTATCCATGAAAGACCTTCTAAAACACTTGTTTGTGGTTGGTTGGGGGGTTTTTTTGGGGTTTTTTGTTTGTGTTTTTTTCCAAAACAAGTGAAATTAAATAACTTTGACTTTTGTAAATGTTGTTTCTTCTCTGGGAAATGGCCAGAGGCACGTTTGCTTGCTTCTACCTGTCCTCTCAGAGAGTGGAAAAATGGTTAATATGAAAAAAGAATGCAAAGTTGTGCCAGACCACACTTGTTTGTGCTGGCCTCATGCAGGGGCTCTGAAAAATCACTTTTGCTATACCAACAAATAAATCATTCTCAGATGGATATCATGGAGTGTAAGAATTGCTCATAAAGCAAAAAACTAAGGGATAAAGCAGCTGAGAGTCTTTAAGATCCAGAACTGTTGCTCAAGTGTGTGTGCTAAGGAGGGGATTTGTCACCAAGTTTTTTTAAAAATAAAGTGTAGATGTGTTGCTGTATTACAGCATTGCTCTAAGAAACCTCAGTGGGAAACACTTGGCTACTGTATGAAAGGAACTTGTATGTCTAATTTATTTAGATTACCACTGACTGTGGTGATAGTGAGAGACCACTTTGTTAATAAAGCTTAAGAAATGGCTTCTGACAGAAGCACTGGGACTGCCCCTGTGCCTGAGTCAGGAACTGGTAGTAATTGTTGTTATGGTGTCCACTGACTTTGCCTAATTTATACCCTTCTGCACTTCCTTTTTTAAATTATCTTTTTTTTCTTGAGGCTGTAAGTTGCATAAATAGTGCCAGCTTAAGACACACAAATTCAGGCATCACTATGTGAGATGGGTGTCTCCTACTACAGTCTAGAGCAGTTTATAGCCAGTGACTCGGAGATCAATTTTCAGTGTCATAATATTTGACTGAATCATGCTCTGACTTATGTGACTTCTATTAATACAGCCTAGCACACCTGCCCTCCATTTTTGCTTTTCTTTAGCCAGTTGTTTTAATAAATATGATGACTTAGTTAACTATCTGTCTTAGGACAGTTGTATTCTAGTGTCTACCTGGACTTCAGTAAGGCCTTTAACACAGGCTCCTGTAAGATCCTCATCACAAGGCTGCTGAAGTGGAGGTTGGATGAACATGGAGTGAGGTGGCTTGAAAGCTGGCTGAACAGCCAGGTCCAGAGGGTGGTGATCAGCAGCACAAAGTCTAGTAATGATGTACCCCAGGTGTCAATATTGGGCCCAGTCCTGTTCAACTTCTTCTTCATTAATGATCTGCAAAATGAAAACACCAAGTGGGAGGAGCAGCTGGTACACCAGAGTGTCATGCTGCCATCCAGAGGGACCTCAACAGGCTGGAGAAATGGGCCAAGAGGAACCTCCTGCATTTCAACAAGGGGAAGTGTAAGGTCCTGCACCTGGGCAACAATAACCTCATAGACCAGTGTGTGCTGGAGAACCAGCAGTTGGAATGCAGCTTTGCAGAAAAGGGATTGGGAGCTATTGGCGGACACCAAGTTGAACATGAGGCAGCAACGTGTCCTTGGCTGCATTAGGAGGAGCGTTCCTGACAGGTTGAGGAGACTGATCCTTCCCTTCTACTCAGCACTGGTGAGGTCACACCTGGAGTGCTGTGTCCAGTGCTGGGCCTCTCAGGCTGTGAAAGACATGGACATGCTGGAGATAGTGCAGTGAAGGATCAGAAGGATGATGAAGGGACTGGAGCACCTCACATGTGAGGAAAGGCCAAGAGAGCTTCCTGCTCCTGATTTTTTTTTTAGATTTTTTTTTTTTAATTTTTTTTTTTTTTTTGAAGACTACTGATTTGTAAATGTTTATTATTGCTTTAGCTCAGTAATTCATTTCCTGCCTCCTGACGATGCTAGCTAATACCTATCATCTTACATGGGTATACATAGAGGTGTTTTGGGGTTTGTGGGTTGGGTTTTTTTTTGTGATTTCTTCCATGTCATCTCTCAAACAGGTTTTATTTTTGTTTTGATTTTGTGTGATTCTAATCCAGTAATTTTTCTCTAATACATTTTAAGGCATCCAGTAAATTATTCTAAACTAACCATTACCCTTCTCTTTTCCTGTTTATGTAGGCTTTTCCTTAGGTGGTTTTTCTTTTTAAGAAGTGTTCATGACAAGATCTTCCCATAAATAATTTTTTTTCCTAGCAATTAAAGTTTTGTATGTGTTGTGTAAAACCTTTCTGAACTAGTATGAGCCTTTCATTTGAAAATGTTTGGACTAAACCATGTGTCTGTCCAAGCTGTATTTCTGTGTTAAACTAGATCTTGCCAGCTGGAGCAGGCCTTGGCCAAGGTGGGTGATACTCCATTTTTGAATCTGGAAAAAGCTCTGTAGCCTCTGCTGCATTCCGTCCACTGAAGTGCATGCGGCAGTTCATTTTTCTGTCAGTAGAGGTCATTCTGAGCCATATTTTTATAATGTACATTTTTCAAGTCCTGTGGATAGGTTACCATTATGCCTGCAAACCAGGAGAGAAAAACCTTTTGAATATTTCTATTAATGATCATTTAATCCTTCTTATGAAAATGCTTAAATTGTTGCCTAATTTTTCTGAAGTTACTATCTCTTTTTAAAAAAAGTCCCTTTTAAACTTGGATTAGTTATTGGTTATTTTATGAGATATGTATGTTACTATCTGCTTTTGTCTGAGAAGAATATAGTAATGACCTGCTTCAGTTCTTACAAGGACACTGATGATGTTTATGAGAACATATTTACTTTTGCCTAAAGTGGTAACTATTGCATATGTCTTAATCATGGCTCAGTTCTGTTAGGTAATCTATAAGCACAAAGTAGTAGACTTGGCCCAAGAAAACTACAGTCTAAGTGGGGATAAAAAAGATGTATTGGAACAAGATTTTTTTTTTTTTTTAAATTCCATTTTATAGCAGAGCAGCTGTGAAATATAGTGTTTGAGTCTGTGTAAGTCTACGCTTCATACTCTTGGAACTCTCCAAGCTGAATCAAGATGACTGTTCCTGTGGTACCTTGTGCCATGCCAAGGTCCCTTTTCCATCTGCACCTGCAAGTCAACAGTTGCAATCAATGGAGAATGAGGCCACTGAGGCTGCTTTTCTCTCTGTGCTGGCATATCTGGGTGGCCATCCATTGAGCCAGACTAAGGAAAACTTGTTTGGGCTACGTGAACTGTGTTAGCTTTTTACCATCTAAACTGTATTTTTAAGAACTTTCATCATGTAAACAAAATAGTGGTTTGTTTTTGTTTTTTTTTTTTAAAGCAGAGACAAGTAGTGAAAGCCAAGAGGCTTAAGATCTTGCTGATATCACTGTGTTTCATGTTACATCAGCTGATGAGCAGGGCTCAGGCTGTGCATCATCTCCAGGCTACTACTGTGACAGCCACCGATTGACTCCTGTGTCCAGGTGTTCCTTCATACACACACCCCCTGTCAGTTGGTCAAATGGAGCCAAAGCCTTGGGGTTGGTGCTCCACCAACTCACCCACACCCAGGAGGCAACGAACGGGCTGGAGCAGCAGGCACGGCAGAGCTCAGCAGTGGCCAAAGGGACTGGTCCTCACTGCCACAGGCAGCACCATCGCATCAGGCAGCACCAGGGCACACAGGTACATTTCCTGCCTAACCAGCCCCTCGCACGGATGGAATCAGAGTCTCTGCAGTCAGCCTTGGTACTTAAAGGTTGTACCACTGAACAGCACGATGGATTTTTTTTTCTCATTCCTGAATTTACCTCCCTCTTGTGTGCAATTAAGCAGGATGTTTTTTTAAATAGGTGTCAGTGATGAATGTGATCACTGAACCACTGTATCCTACATGTATCATCTCACCTGTTTGTCCCCATTTCCTTTCCTCACTACTACAGCTTATCTGGAGCAGAAACCTCTGCTCCCCTCCCTCTCCCCTAAGAGTGAATCTGCTGCTTCCAAAATAAGGAGTCCCTTTCAAGCTACATAAAGATGGAGCTAATAGTTACTGGCTTAGGTTCTCTTCCTCCCCTTTGAGCACAGATGTCAGTTTTATACCAAATTTATATGAGGAGCATGTGCTCATCTTGATATTGCTGCATTTGGCATTGGTTTAGGTGATAATTTTCTGCACACGGAAGTAGGAAATTCACCAGTATGTTAGCTAGCTTATAGGGTAACTAATAATAAGAATCAAAGCGCTGATACAGAAATTGCAGACTTCACACAAGGCAAACCACATTAACTAAAGGTTCTAAAATGTAAAGTAAACTTTATTATCCTTGAACCACAAAATAGATTTCTTTGGTTGTACAAATTTCACTAGTTACAGTCTTGATGCGCTAATTTTCCCTCAGAGTCTCTCAGGAGAGAATGGGAGAGAACCCAGAGCCTGGCACCAGGTATCACAAAGGGAAAGAAAAAAAGAATCACAAGTTAGTCACCAAAACCAATCCAGGATTGTTTCCAAAATTGCTGTTGTTAAAAAGCAAATGCTAAAATTAGATTTAAAAAGGAAAAGCTCAAATTGCTGATGATGGAAGCAGCCACGGCTGCAGTTTGAGATTATCAGTTTTCCCCTTCAAAGCTCTGTAAAATTAAAACATATGAAGTCAGTTAAAACGATCCACTGGATTTTGGCATGAAGGGAGATTCTCAACTAAAAGAAACTGCATCCAGTTCTTTCATTCAGCAAATATACAAGCAGAAGTGCCTGTCGCTCCCAAGCCACTTTGAGTCACTGAAAGGCTTAAGGTCCAACTCTGGTCTTACTGCTGGAGAGGTTCAGC
>NW_010298332.1:15178-35622 GCF_000700745.2 Antrostomus carolinensis
AGACAGATTACTGCCAGATGCCTTTCTCCCTATCAGAGGTGTTTAAAAAAAAAAAAAAAAAGAAAACAAGAAAACAAGAGGGATGTTTTACTTCCTTAGTGGGCAGCAGAAACTGATTTCAGAGCTATAAGCAGCACCTGTCTCCTCCACATCTACAGAGCTCACTTGATACAGAATCTGTCCACAGCCCTTGTTCCACTGATGGAAACCAGGAATCACACCCCTGTGCCTTTCCCCTTTTCATTTTTTATCTCTTGCATGGGCAAGCATGGATTTTCCCTATTTTACACAGAAAGGGGCCTGAAGCCAACAAGTTGGCAAAAAGTGGAATGGTGTTGTTATTGCAAGGCATAGGCCAGACCCATCCTATTGCATTGTGCTCCCTGCCTGGCTCCTTGAGAGCCCCACACTGGGCCTCCCCATAACGTCACATTTCATTTCAAAGCTGGTGGGCTCACCCACTCATATTCTCCTACATGTAAGACCCCATTGCTCCTAACCTGACCCCAGCAACGCTGCTTCCTACCCTTCCCCATTTCCTGAATCCTAACCCACTATTTTATCTGCTGTTTACACCTCCTATCTCTGCCACCATATCCTAATCCCAACTATTCTGCTCTCTATTGCTGTCACACATGCACACTGCTCTACTCTTGCTACGGCTGGTCAGCTCCTCTCTCATTTCTGCCCCAGGTCACCAATTCAGTCGTGGTGCTGACAGAAGACAGATACCTGGCTTCCTCTGACACTTGGTACAGTGTGCTTGTAGAGTGGTTCACACTGCACATACGAGACACACACCGTTACGTGTACATCTAGGCAGGTACCTGTCTCCCAGAATAGCACAAAATACTGGCAGGAGCAGTTTCATCCATGGGATAGATTGCTGCGCTCACAGAGGCAGGTGGCACAGAGCTGGCACAGGCTCCTGCTCATTCAGTTGTCTTTGCTTGAGCACACAGGTGTCAGTGTCAGAGGGAGGCACTTCACTGAAATTCCTTTTTTTTTTCTTTTTTTTTTTTTCTTTTTTTTTGTCCCAAAAGTTTGAAATGGGAAAGGGAAGGATACTCCCAGAAGAAAGTGAGGTGTCACGGTGTGGGAGCTGGAAGATGATGCTTTTTGGCAAAAGACTGGGAATTAACTAGGAGCAAAGGAAGGCTGGACCTCCCTTCTAATTCATACCAGAGTAGAAGCTCCCATATTAACCACTAAAAAAAAATCCAAATTGAGGAAATAACAGCTGGAGCCCAACACACTCTCACACTCATATGTTCTCCCTGTCCTACCCTTCCCCCACACACAATATTTACAGGCTAACAAGCTGCAGCTGCCCACTGTCCTACCCACACCTCCTCTCAATTTGCCATCAATAAGTCTAGTGTTGTCCCATTTTGTTCAGGACATGGCCCAGTGCATTCTTGGGTGAGAAAAGAGGGCGGTTCACAGCCTTAAAGGAAGTTAGTTGACCACAATGCTCCCTGCGGTGCTCAGTTCCCATCCAGAGTCCAGAAGGCAGCAGTGTGGGCAGTCCAGTGCTGGCCCTGGAGCACAGGAAGCTCAAAAGCCCTGTGCTGGGCTATTCCATCGCCCAGGTGCACCAGATCTTCTACGTAGGAACAGCAGCCTCCAAACTGCGCCGGCTGTGTCGGAGTTTGCGTTTGCTGCTGTACAGGGCCATTTCTTCAAGTGCTGATGAAGTCGGTGTTGATGGATCACATGTTACTAACATTTCCTCTTCCTCTGGCTGCCCATCCTGCTCCTGGGGAACTGTGTAGATGAGAAAAGTAAGGTTTTAAGAGGAAGTGCTAGGTTAAATAGACAGCTGATACATTTAACATAGGCATAAGGGTATACCCACATGCTGAATTTGAGGCAGCAGTGAAATCTCAGTGATTTACAGTAATCCCCTGCCCAGAATTTTTAAGTGATCTATAGCTCATGTACTGACTACTGTGGATTCTGGGAAGGAAGTCACATGCATGACAACTGCCCCTAACACTCCCCAATTCACTGAGAATTATTGTAAATGCCAAGCCTTAGGAGAAATCAAGTCTACTTAAAGGACTCGGGTATCTGCTAGTGCTCCGGGTGTTCCACTAGTGTCAACAGAGTAGCATGCACCAACGAGCAGTGTGACCACCAGCATGGTGTGCTGTAGCTAGTGAGAGGTGTGAGCATTTTGGCCTTGCTTAATGTTCAAGTTGCACAACTAAGTCTAACTAATGCAGACTCTGACTTGAGTCCCTCACCAAGGGAACTCGCCAGGAAAAATACTCTGGCAGGGCAGACTCTCAGTTAAGTTGTTCTCAGGCCTTTTAGGACGTGTTCTGCATCTCAAGTACACTGCTGTGACAGTGGCTCCTCACTCTCCTGAAAGGAGCTGGTAGAGCTTATCTGATGTGCTTTGACATACACCTGGAACATCTGCCCTTTGCTTGAGTAATTTGCTTTGAGTAACTACTTGTGCAAAAAGGTAAAACTTCCACAAAACCACAGATTTTTCCCTTCAAGTGCAAAGTGGCTCCTGGGAAGCCTCTCTGAAGTCTTTGAAGGTAGCAGAGAACCTCAAATATAGAAATCTGTGAGGAGATGATCTCCTGAGGTCCCTTCCAACCCCTGCCATTCTGTGATTCTGTGTGAGATGTCAGATCAAAGGTGCGCAGTCTGCTGAGCTGTACCCAGTGACCTGCCCTCTGCTCTTTGGCCCAACTCCAAGATGCAATATCCCACCCAAGTGTGAGCAGTTGCTGTAATTCAGAATCCTTCCTCAACTATTAACAGTAGCATTAACTTGTTTGAAAAGCCCTTAGGACCAAATGAATGTAGGTGACAAATCTGACCTCTTGAAAGGACACTGGGACTGGTAAGCAGATGACTGACTTCCAAACAAGGCAAACAGGTATAAAAGAACGGCCCGGGCACATGCAGATAAAAATCCAGATGGAGGGGTGGAGTGGAGGAGGAAATCAGTGTGGCTTAGATGGAAGTCATTCCTTTTAGGTGCTCTTAGACTAGAATTTGCCAAAAGAGCCACCAAACATGCAAGTTAAGTGATCTCAACACAGCACACAACTTTAAAAAAACTTTTTGATTATTCCCCAGCCAAAGCTCTTAACAAAACCAAGCTGCCATGGGATAAGAAGCACATCCTTTAGTGGGTAAATAAGTAGTTAAAACACAGAAATAGTGCAGGAAGATACTACCTGCTATCACTACCTAGAGCAGGTATCTCTATCAGGGTCAGTATGTGGTAACTAATGAGAAGTGATGAAGACCACGTTGAGAGAAACTGCTGATGATACCAAGCTGTGTATCAGGGTAGTCAGATGAAACTCGGCTCCAAAAAAGGGTATCAGGATTTTACAGAGTTGACTCAGTAATGATGTGGAAGGTGAAATTTACTACACATGTGAATAGGTTCAAGAAAGAAATAAACAACTCTAAAATTAAAGGTCTCTGGTTTAGGAAGTGTTAAACCATAGATTGTTGTAGCCTGGTCTTCTGGAAGGAATCACTTTCTGCTTTTCTTCTTTTATGCTCTTTTCTTGGCATTTCCAGTGTCTCACATCAGACACAATACTGGACTAGCCAGAACCTCATACTGACTTAGTAAGTTTATTTTTACGCTATTGGATGATGCTTAAGGTCAATAAAAGTAATATAATCCCGATTGCATATAAAATAGAACATCCTTAAAATGAGATTATAATTCTGTAGTCATTAGGAGGAGCTTTCTGAAAACACTGGCACACTTCTCAGCAACACCATGTCACTTTTGAGGATTAGATATTGGAAAAGATGAGAAAATATACAGAACACCTTCTGCCACTGCATAAACTCATCATATACCTATATTTGCAATGCTGCATGCAGCCCTGGTCGCCTTCTCTATCTTAAAAATGCATAGTATGAAGTAAAAAGGGTCCTAAGGGGTGTGGGAACAATTTCCACAGAGAACTATGAGGATCTGTCAGCCTGGAAGAAAGATAACTGACAGGATACTGGCCTACATGAATGGTACAGAAAGAGTGAATAAGACTTAATTATTCACTGCATCCCAGAAGGCCCAATGAAATTATCAAGAAACAGAATTAAAGTAAACAAAATGCCTAATTATGGAACTCAATGCCACAAAGCACCGTGAAAAATTAAAAAAAAAATAAAAATTAGACAAATTGTGTAGAGGATCATTCCATTGATGATCTAGATACAATACCTGGCTCAAGACATCCCTACTTAATAGGCAATTACAAAAAATTGAGAATATGCATCTATGCAAGCTCATTTTATCTGTTTCTTACAATCTTTCCTTAAGAACTCACTTCCAGCCAAACAGGATACTGATACCCCTCCCTGGAAGTGCTGAAGGCCAGGTTGGATGAGGCTTTGAGCAACCTGGTCTAGTGGAAGGTGTCCCTGCTGATGGCAGGGGGGCTGGAACTGGATGGTCTTTACGGTCCCTTCCAACCCAAACCATTCCATTATTCTATATTCTGAGCAAGCCTCCCTTACATGCTTCCTATCCCATGAGAGAAATCAGAAAATACTGGAAGAGAGCACAGGCACTGCAACTAGTATGAATCTGGAGATTCTGGTTTTGCAAAATTTTGGCATTTGGGTGGGAAAGAATCAGTAAAATGGAAGTCTTGAAAACAAAAGGGTGCTCCACACGACTACTACAGCCACCTAGAATTAAGTGGGAGATAGTCTGAGCCCGTCTATTACAGCTGGTGACAGAAAGACAAGCCATGGCTAGGACAGCCTGAAGAGATACAGCAGTTAAAAGCTTCAGTGACTGTTTATTTAGGAGACCATGCACACAGATCCACAAGTGTAGACTTGGAAAGTCACCCTGGGAACTCAAGCACCCAAATGCTCTGAAGTCCTAAACCAGGATGAATTTATCTGCAGCTGCCTGCTGCAGGCAGCAAGATTCTTTGCTCCAGCAAAAGGGGCACAAGGCAGACCCTGAACAATGGACGTGATCCACTTACAGCAGGTGAAAAGAAGAGGCCAAAACTTCCCACCTACGTTCTACTACCACTCTGTACTCCAAAACACAAAACTGTAAGAAAACTAGACGTGCTTGTTACACACCATTCTCAGCAAATTAGCCATCACTAAAGCACAATGCAAATATCCTACCCAAAACTGAACGTGGCGAGTTTGGAGGTTTCATTCTAGAATGGACAAAATAGGACATTGCTTCAAGCAGCAAGAAGTGGAAGTCCTCAGGGTTGATTCCACAAGCAGGCAAAGGGGAACCCTCGAGAACCATGGTGGGAAGCGAGTAGTACAAAGACAACTCCTTTGGCCGTGAGCTTACCTGAGTTATTTCTGTCATCTATGTATCTGGGGTCATCAGCTGCATCAGGTGACTGGAAGAGAACAGAAGATATGAGCATCCACCTCTGTAACCTTAGTGCCAGGTTAATTCCCCACCTCAGCCTTCCAACACACTACAGAGAACCTTTTGCCCTCAAAGGCGCCAGTAACAGAGCAGCTGCGGCAGGACCCAGTGAACACACAATTACATGGATCCCTCGTGCTGGAGCCAAGCAGCCCATTGCCCGAACTGCAGGATGAGGTGTGTGTCTGCCCGTCAGAGCCCTCCTCCTTTTACTTGTGTGTGCAGGGAGGAGAGGTAAGGAAGTGGCATGAAAGGCAGAAGCATCAAGACTACAGAAAATGAGTAGAAGCGTGGGAGGAGAGCAAAGACATGAACTAAATTTCCTTGAGAGTCCTGGATCCTAATTCTCCATCTGCACTGTTCCCAGACCCACCTTCTTACACAAAATCAACCTTCTTTATAGGCAGGTGTGTGTAGAGAACTGATGTTAGATTGGAAACACAGAATCCCAGAATTGCCTGGATTAGAAAAGCCCTTTAAACTCATAGAGTCCCATCATGAACCCAACACTCACAAGTCCCCCGACTAACCCATGTCCCTCAGCACTGTGTCTACACGACTCTTCAATCCCTCCAGGGATGGGGACTCCACCACTGCCCTGGGCAACCCCTTCCAATGCCTCAGAACCCTTTCAGCAAAGAAATTCTTCCTCACATCCCATCTCAACTGCCCTGGGCACAACTTGAGGCCGTTTCCTCTTGTCCTGTCCCTTGTTCCTTGGCTGAACAGACCCACCCCCACCTCTCTCCACCCTCCTTTCAGGGAGTTGTAGAGAGTGAGAAGCTCTCCCTTGAGCTGTTACATCCCAACACGTCAGAGACGGCTTTGGAAAAACAGCTAAGTGATAATCATGAAACTCCACCAGTTCCTGCTAATTTTAAAGCCCTCACAAAATGAAGACCATTCCAACAACCAGAGCAACAGCACCATGAGAAAACAACTTTGCTCATGGACTGAAAACCAGCACTACTGTGGGGACAGGCATAAATGTCCCAAACCCAACTTATTTTGCTGGAACAGAAAATTTAATCTAGCTGTATGCAGTGCTTCAAGGATAGAAAAGGCAAAGTGTTCTGTTGAGGTTTCTGTTTACTTCAAAAGTGGCTGCACTGGTTACTTCTACTGTTCTTTCTAGGTTTGTACACAATACTTAGACTGAGCTCCACACTTCTCTGAGCTGTACAAATATGAGAATACAGAAGAGCTCAGTGTTCAGCAAGTTCAATAATGCCAAACTGATCTGAAAGTTCTGGCCACTACTGATCAAAATCTATCTTTTAGGGGTCTTCTTGCTCAGCTCAAGAGCACAAGTGAGGAGTAGCTTAATTTCTGGTGACTCTATACACTTAGATGGAAAGAATTAGGGAAGTTTGAGAGCTGCGAGGGTGCAAGAAGCCTTCATTTCCACATAAACTTGCCTATTTTGTGCAAGCAGCAAAATTGGAGGAGGCAGGAAAGAGGGGGAACCCATTTAGTGCTTTAGCAATAAAGCAAATGTATGGAGAAGTCACGCTCTTCATGAACAGCCGAGAGCAGAGCACAGGGGGCTGTGATAACTTTGGGATGCAGTGCTGAGGAACACAGCCCAGCCAAACAGCACTGCACAGTGAGGGACACAGCTGTGCGACTACAGCCAGGAAGAAATACAATCTCTTAATTACTGCACTGCTGAGAGAGGTCCTGATGATTTGGAGGTGTAGCCTCCTTTGGAGGCACCTTCTCAGCTGCAGGAAGACCCAGTGCTGCACTGTGGCCTCAGCAGATGCTTGGGGGAACTCTGGTGGTCCAGAGCTGCCACTGGGGCTCCAGTGGTAAACCCTTTAACTCGTTTGGTACAGAACCTGGACAGGAGCACACCCCAAAAGGGAAGGGATTCTTAGAGAAAACGATGACTACCAAGAGCTGAGCAACACCACCAGTGAAAGGAGTCAGCCAAGAATATGCACCAAATAACGTGTAACTGCCTGAGAATCCTCCAGCTGCAACTCTGCTCAAGTCAGCCTGGCTTTGGGGATAACACCTTGAACTTGGGATCTTTGTGTCATGACAGCAACTTAAAGTCCAACACGTCAATACGTGCCAGCTCTGCACACACAACACAAAATGTAACTGCAGGTATCTGCTTTGTTGTCGTTACATAAAACTATACAAGCAAAAAAAGATTACAGACACACAGTATCTGCTCAAATCAGCTGTCACAATGCAATCAGTTCATGGCTAACCCAGACAATAAGAGAAAGGCAGTTCACAGTCCTGGGCAACTGGTTCTAGGTGGCCCTGCTTGAGCAAGATGACCTCCAGAGGTCCCTTCCAACCTCAACTGTTCTGTGATTCTATGACAAAGCAGCTTAAACGGAATGAGGTCCTTTTAGGAAGGAGAACCACCTTACCATGGTGCTCACCCTCGAAACTTGGTGTTCTCCTACCACCTGATTACTCCGCAGTTCATCTACAGCAGAGTTACAACATACAAGAATTGTCACCACAGCTGCTTCTTGAGCAGGATGCTGGATACATTCCAGTTTGAAGTTAACATTTGCTCCAATTTGCAATTTGATGGCAAGCATTTCTATAGTTTTTTTCCTTCCTTTTTAGTTCTCATCTTTCACTTAAAAATATCTCAGGATCAATTACGGTGAAGATGTAGCGGCTTTGTATTTGCAAAGCTTTTGTCATTAATTTTAAAACCACCTCGACCAACTGTTTCACAATTCCACTTCTTTGACATCTCCAATAAACCCTCAGTTACACAGCACAGCTGGCTGCCACTGCCTCCCACACAGGCCAGGCCTTTGAAGAGGACTTCCTCAAATCATTCACTCTCTGCTCTGAAGGTCATCACTTCACATGCAGGCACTTCCATCAAACCAAGCCCTAACCAATCTCATAGATGGCTCAGCATGCAGTTTATACCTGGATTTCGTAAACAGGTTTGGAGGAAGGAATAGCAGCAAATTCCCGGTAGTCAAACTTCTTTTCAGACAGGGACTAGAAGGGACAGCAAAATAGAAGAAACAGAGAAGACAGAGTGAGGGGAGAGAAACGGGTGGAAAATCAGCAGCAAGTGGAGCAACCTATGCAGAGACAGAAGCAGAAGCAGCGTGTCATTCTCAGTTAGTGCCACAAGTGCCTGGAGACAGTCTTGAAAACAAGGCATCTCTGGGACATTGTCTTTTTAGCTGTTCTGGTGTCAAGACAGGAGTTCCAAGTTGCAGAGAAAACATTATGTGCTCCAGTAAAATGCACACGCACACCAAGTTAGGTAACAAAACCTATTTTTGTGGGAAAATTTGTGGCAAGATTCCCAATGGCTGTAGCACAATCAGGATTTCAATCCAGAGTTGGCTGCACTGTGTGACCTTGGGCAGAAGCAGGTCCCCTCTCTGTGCAGCTGCTCCCACTCTTCCGTTTGTCTTACTAATTTTGACAGTTCTCTGCAACAACGTTCTCTTGCATTTATAGCGTGCTCAGAAAAAGGCAAATGCTGATTTCAGCTGAAGTTGTCAGTTTTATGCTGTTGAGGAAACAAGGGGCCAAAGTCTCTGAAGTGAAAGGCTTTCTGAACATGGAGATGAAGAACCAAGAAAAGGATGAAATAATAAAACAGAGAAACAGAAAACAGATGCTACATCGTAGCAGCAAAAAAGGGAGGATCCCCCTAGCAATGGGTATGGCAGAGCTCTATCCACTGTGCCCTCTTCACAATTCTCTGTATCACGCAGCCAGACCTGCCTTACGTATTTAAGTAGGGATCTCATGGCCCAGATGCACAGTCCACACCCAAGCTGAGTAACCAAGAAATCCCAGAGTTATAGGCAAAATAACAAAAGCAAGCAGAAGTGTGTCATACCAGCCTTCCTGGGGAAGTAATGTTCCTGGGACTGCAATCTGCAAAAGATCAGAGAAAAGCATGATTTAGTCAACAGCTGTATTATTATATTCAACACTTCCTCGAATCTGCCCCTTCCATTTAGCAGCATTTAAGTGTGATAAAAGACTACACTCCGGAAAGTTGCTGCCTTCTCAGAACAAACACCTCTTTCCTGATTTTTAAAAAAGTCACGATGCTGGTTTTATTTCTGCTCTAGTTCCCTGGAACCATCTCTCAGATGTTCTCATGTTTTCTATAGATCAGGCCCATCCCCTATGCTGACAGATGTCCTATGCCCCATCCAATCCATGCTGAAGGAGGTAATTGCTTTCAACAGGTCTGCTTTCAAGCAAGTTAAGCTAGAGAAGCATCATTTTTCTCCTCCAAGATAGAGACAGCCATACAGTACCTTCCAGTGGTGTTGGTGATGGGGTAGGAACAGGTGAAGGTGACTCTGCCAGCTGCTCCAGTGTGCTGCGTTTTTTCCCCTCCTTGGACTTGGCAATAACCATTTGGGCTTTAAGAGCATCCTGTTCAAGTGATTTCATCCTGCCTCAGAAATGAGGGAGGGAGAAAAAGACATCAGACTTTGCCTTCTCAATAAGAGATAACATCACCTTCTGCACCCAGCAGCCAGACCACAGTCAACAGGCTGAGTGCAGAAAGGTGGAATCAAGCACCCTTGGTTCCCTGAGGCAGACAGACTTTCAAAGCAGAAAAGGAGAACGGCTGTCACCCTGAAACACACATGCCATCATATGTGTGGAACAGACAGAGCCTAGAGCTAAGCATCAACGCACTGAGAAACTGCAGACCTTTCCAGAGGTGCCACATACGATGGGAGAACAATCCAAGCTGGGAAAGGAACTGCAGGAGCTCAAAGGAGTAGGATCAGCTCTCAGGGCTTTACTCTCCTCTGTGCTCTCAGTGTGTTGCATCTTAACCCTCTCCAGCCATCAGGAGATTATGAAATAGCTACAAAAAAGTGGGCTCAGCCCTCAGAAATGTCCGCTCCCTTCTCCCTATCAACCAGACCCAGCATCCCCCCCTCGTTCTCATTGAGACAACTGCCAGCAGTCTGTGGGACCTCAGGGAAAGGAACACCAACAACCACTACAATGTCCTCCCTACCCCTAGCAGGCCACAGCTGGGAGCACTGCGTTAGGATGTAGGGATACAGCCAGGACTGTTGAGCATGCAGCTGGCAGGGAGGGGGCTGTGCACACCTGGATTGGCTTCCTGACCCAGGGATTCTTGAGGCGTGACTCTGCATTGGACTAGACATCTGAGCTGGCCTGGCCCCGGGAGCAGGTGCCCACTGTCGGGACTGGTACAGTTTCCTGGCCAGATCCTGCTCGTACTGTTTAATACTGTCTTCAAGAGCTGAGGATCTGAGGAGGAGGAGGAGGAGGAAAAGGAGGAGGAAGAGGAGATGATGGTGATGAACATCACAGTGGACAAGTGCAGGGAAAGAAAGAAACAGATACAGGAACATACCCTGGCAAGGAGAAATACTGGTCTGATATAAGGGTAGCCTTGATTAAAACAGGCTCCTATATCTGATCCTGTCCAACACCAACTGCTGCAGAAGAAGCAGGAACCTCCAGAGGAAAATCTGAGATGACGTGCCCAGAAGCACTGGCCTTCAGAGCCTCAGCATCTAGAGCCTGCCTTCCTCATGGGCTACGAGGAGAGGACTAGAAACCCCCAACAAACCAACGGAAAAGGCCCAGGAGCAAGTTCCAAAGCTGTGTGTGTGTATGTGTGAAGCAGACTGAGGGAGTAGAAGGCATCAGTGACTGTGTGTGCACACATTGATAGTCTCTTAGCGTATATTTGCACACATATATGTGACCACCTGTTAGCATACACCTTTGTTTGACCATGAGAAAGTGGGAAGCAAAATGGAGAAGCACATTACGAAAGGTCTATTTGCCACAGGCCCTGGAACACACGCAACTGAAGAGGTGAGTGCACCTGTAAAATAGCGTGTGCATGGTAGGAAAACTGCCAAGATGCATAAAGCCCTCGCTGGACACCTGCCCCCCTCGATATGTGCCTGCACCTTCTTAATCACACTCGTCCTATGGCATGAATGCCAGTGGTTGTGTGTGCCCAGAACACTGATGTAGTGAGTCCTGGTGTGTGTGTCCCAATAGAGCACAGGGGTGTATGCTGGGGGAGGAAAGGGGGGGGTGCATCCCATGTTCTGGCAGAGCACTGATGACACAGGGAGAAAATGGAAAGCCCAAGAAGATGCAAACTGATGGGGTCACGAGTGACAGCACACAGACCAGAGAACTGGAAATAAGCAGAAGACAGACAATTAGAAAGAAAGCAATAAGATCAGTGGCATGCACTTAAAAGAAAATACAGGTTAGTGAGGCTGCAGCACCATGTGCAGGGCAATACAGTCCTCCTTCCCACACGGCACATGTAGTGCTGCCTGGGGGCCTCTGGAAATAAGACCTGAGCGCTGGCTGCCATCATGTCCCTGTGCCTGCTCTAGCAGTTATAGAAGAGGGATCTGAAGAAGATCAGATCATCCTGGGAGATCTATGGTAGCGGGGAACAGTCCATCCTTGTCTTACAAAAAGGAGCACATTATGGTGACCTCCTTGCCCAAGGAATCAGCCAGGCACTTCTCTAAGAACTGAATAAAAATCTACACCTTGGTATCAGAAGCAAAGTGGAGCCGAGGACCTGGTCTGCAGAACTTAAAAACAGTAACACTGGATCTGATAACTGAAAAGCAAGACAGCTGCAAGTAGCTTCTCCTTGTCATGTGTTCTTACCTCTAAAAGGCTCTCCCCTTCCCTAGTTCATTTTCCAGGAACAAAGCATGCTTAGAAGAGAAGAGACTGAAGGTTTGGAACGCAGGGATCTCTCTCCTGCCCATAGTGGACAAAGCCACTACACTCAGCACTCTCTATAACCCCTATGCAGTGTCATGTAGAACTTGTACTGTGCCCTAAGCAATTTCAACAAAATCCTAGCTAATCCAAAAGCACAGTCAGATGTACAGTAATGTTACAGGAGCAAATCATGTGATCACCTAAAAAAATCCCATCCCCCCTCCAGCATTTTTCAGATTTATTTATCCGCTGGCAACAAGTTCATGGAAGAACACAAAGTCCTGAGGCGAGTCGGGTACATTCTGTGACACGAGCAATGTCCTTGTAACAGCTTTGCTTCCAAAGGTTTGTCCAGGCAACATCATGTTTCTGCTTCTACACCCATCTTAAACAAAGCTTTTATTACAGCATTCCTTGGATATGTTAACGCGCAGACTTAGGAGAAATCAGAGCTGACGTTACCTCATAAAGCCTGACCCATCGTATGAGGAAAGATGCATGAGAACTGGAGCCACGAGGGAGATAAAATCCTGCCTATCTAATTGGGAAGGGATGACGGATCAGTCTCTGCCACCTCTCCAAACACAGGGATGTTGATTTTCAGGAGGAGAAGCCTGACAGACAACTTCTGTTTTGTTGGATCAAATACAACAGTGAAGCTTTTTTTTTTTTTTCCCCAGGTGCAAAAATTGAGCAGCAGCTCTGTGCAAGATGTCTACTCCTGATGACACTGTGGGGCTTACACAGCGTCCTACTGACAGTCAGTTTTTAATGGATTCAACGTTCATTGCCTTCCTGTGAGACAGGGAAGTGCTATCACAGTCCTCTCTCCATGCATCTGCAGCATGGAGGGACTCAGTGACACATCCAACATCGTAAGATGCCAGAACAAGAACTTGGATCTGGTCATCCCAGTCCCAGTCAGCCTCTTCTAAGCACTGGTTTGTAAGCACACATTTGGCTCCACAACACCTAGGCAGCTTCTAGCCCCGTAACACAAGGGCAGTGCATCTGTTTTGGCAGGCGTTGTTTACAAATACTCCTCCACTTGTATTTCTGTAAAAGGGTTGTTCCTGGCTTAACGTGAACAAATACAACTGCTTTTTGCAATTGATGCCACCTGAAAAGTTGTGACACAGAATCCATGGGAACAGCATCAAGTGGAGTAAGCGTGAGATGACAAATATACCAGAATATTCAGTGAATCAGAGCAACAGAGAGAATCCCACAGTACTTGGAGCACGGAACAATAACACAGGAGGAAACAATCCTGCCAGACCACACTCTGTTGACATTCTGACTCATCACTATGACTGCACGCAGGCATCCCCATTAGCGGGGAGCCAGAGAAGGAGAGATTAGTAAGTACAGACTCACAGAGTAATTCAGGTTGGAAGGGACCTGATCCAAAAGCTGCTCAAAGCAGGGCCAGCTTCAAAGGTCTAACAAACATGCTACAAGATGACAGAAATCAATCTCTTCCCAGTCAAGGTTCCATATAATAAACAGGCTTCCCAGTGACCTGGCCAGCTTTCTGACATTGCAGGGCAGTACAGTGAAACTAAGGCAGCACTTCAGAAAAAAATTTCCATCTGAGACAGCCCAGGCAAAGGACTCATCCAAGGCAAAGAGCTGGAGAACACCAAGGGAAGTTTTTCTTGAAGAGAAAAAGCCCTGGTCCTAGGAAGATGAGTCCAGCTCTAAATAAACCATAAGCAGATCTGTAACATGATCAAGTAATAATGGGAAGCTTTGTACCCTCCAAGCCCTAGATAATTAGGCAGCTCTCACTGAGGATTCCACTATATATTTCTTAATCCTCAGAGCCTCCCCAGAAGATGACAGCACTATTATCATCCATGTCCAATCACAAACATGGGAATTGCCAAGTGGTACCACCACGCACAGTAATCCCTCCAGCAGGCTGGCAAGGATGAGGCACTAGCAGCCCTGTTCCTCTAAAAGCTCTCATTCAAACCCACAAAGAAACTGCTTCAGATTGTCCTCTGAATGCCTCCTACAGGAACATTATGAGAATAAAACTAAAATTAGTTATAGGAGTAGCTTGACTAATTTTTGAAAGGAATTCTATGACACAGTAAATGCCTGGACTAGCTTCAGGTCTTAAGTTCTGAGCTAGGAAGTTCTCTTTCTTCCAAAACAATTTTTAATCATTCTTTCACAGCTGATGAGACAGCTTGCGTGGATAAGAATGCCCTTGTCTTACTAATTTCTTGGCTTCAGCAAGTTTTCCAGTCTAGCAACACTAGAAATGTGAAATGCTCTTTCCATTCTGAATGTGTCACTTTGCAGCTTCAGTAAGTATGATCTTCGTCTTGTGTTACAAAGGAGGTGGGAAGCTGTGTGCTGAGAGGGAAGGAATCATTTACCATCACATAAAGATTTTTAAGTTATGTTTTGTATAAAACTCCACTATCTTTGTGATTATGCAAGCATTGTTGAAATAGATGAGACATCTCAGCCACGTAGCTGGCAGAAGCAGATGAGCTCAGCCAAGCGGCAGATGCTTTGCACTGTCTGAAGAGTTAGGATAGAGCCTCCCCTAACAGCTGACTTAGGAAAGCTTCTTTATTCCCTGGTTTTAATACCGTGTAATGCAAAAGACATGCAGCGGGTGCTCTTTTCCTGAAACTACCCTAGGGAAGAGAACAGTGAAGGTTCTTCTGTCTCACCGTGCTGCCCTCCACATTGCTCGTTTCTCTGCCTCCAGAGCACGACGTTCTGCTGGAGAAAGCTCCTTCTCTTGACCACTCAGAAGCTCAGGACTCTGCATTCGCAACCGCTCCTGGTGCCGCCGTTCAGCTTTGGCTGTCCGCACAGGTGCCACTGCATCCCCTGCTCCAAGATATAATGGACTCAACCTGGGCAGAGACAGAAACAGTGAGAGGTAGGCTGGCCTGCTCCACCACAACTCTTTATCTTGAAAACAGGCAGATAAAGGTGATGACCAATACCCTCAATCAACTGTTCAAGTACCACATCCAAGGACATCACCTTGGGAGACAGAAGGACACATAACAGAGGTGAGTTTCTCTTAAGAAGTTAGTTCCAATCACAGTTTCCTTTTCTCCACAAAATCCTTCCTTTTCTACCTGCTAAAAAGAAGGAATCATCTGCTCCATCATGTGGCAGCTCCTAGGCAAAGGACATCGCTGATCCACTTACCCAGACATAGAGTTGGTTCTCTGTTCAGGCTTGATTCCCTCTTCCAGTGAATTCCTCTGTGAGCTGCTGTTCTCATTGAGCTCGGAGGCCCTGGAGCAAAACAAGCACGTCAGCTAACTGTACCACAGGCTGCCATACCCCAGAAAGGTTTAGAACAGATCCAAGCCCCAGAAAGTAACAACTAGGTCAGCTTGAAGACACAACCCATAATGATTTTGCTCAACAGCTCCTTCTCCATTGCTGCAAGCGTTTCCTCATTGATTTCATAAATGTTCACACTCTTGAACATCAGAACTAATTTTCTTCATTTGGAAGTCAACCATCACCAACACACACACACACGCTCTTCAAACGGAACACATCGTGTTTGCCGACAAGTTCTAGCACAGTTCTAGCCTGGCTCTTTACAGCTGCCATTACGTGATGGGCAGCCTGGATGCTTCCAGCCTTTTCCTTTGGTGACGTCAGATATGCATCAATGTTAACAAAGGATGACCCTCTTGGGCTGTAAGTGAATGCACACCTCACAGAATCACAGAGGTTGGAAAAGACCTTTAAGATCACAGAGTCCAACCATAAACCCAACACTACCAATTCCACCTCTAAACCATGTCCCCGAGCACCTCATCTACACATCTTTTAAATCCCTCCAGGGATGGGGACTCCACCACTGCCCTGGGCAACCCCTTCCAATGCCTCAGAACCCTTTCAGCAAAGAAATTCTTCCTCACATCCAATCTCAACTGCCCTGGGCACGACTTGAGGCCATCTCCTCTTGTCCTGTCACTTGGTACTTGGTTGAACAGACCCACCCCCACCTCTCTCCACCCTCCTCCAAGGGACTTGCACAGAGCCACAAGGTCTCCCCTCAGCCTCCTTTTCTCCAGGCTCAACAACCCCAGTTCCCTCAGCCGTGAATTCCTCGTAGGACTTGTTCTCTGGGCTAGGGATGAATCCTGAGTGATCTCAGACCAGTGATTCTCAATGTAGCCAATCCATGCATGACTGTTTGAGGCTTTATGCTCATAACAAAATTACTGTAACTTCAGCTGAGCTGTAACTACCATTTGCACTCAAGTTGTGCACATGCAGATACTACTCGGTTTGATATGTCATGAAAGGAGGTCACACAAGCCTGTTGTCCGCAGGTTAAGAACATGCACACAGCTACTGTGCCTCAATTGGCAGTGAGAAAGTTTATCATGACTCTGAGCCCTTATTTTTACTGCTCAAGTTTACTTTGATTAAATTTCAGTTTCTGTTCTACCATGACAAAAAATTATTTCAAGAAACACAAATTCAGCCTATTCCACTGCCTCGCCTTTGTTCCAGCGTTAATAATAAGCAACTGAAAGTCACCTGATAGATCCAGCCTTGCTGTTCTCTAACCTCCCACGTTTCAGTATGAAAACAGCAGGGATAAGTAGCCCTTTACATCAAGCCAAGAAGCTGGTTTGCATTTGGCTGCTGTCCTCCCTTAGATGTGCCCTGTCAGCACAGGAGGTGGAAGGTCTCAGTGCATTCCCTATGTGAGAAGCTTCTCAAGAGAGACTGGACAGAAACAGTGGAGAGAAATGAGATTCAAAATGCCAAGGTAAGTGTTTTCAGACACTGTAAGACTGATAATAAAAGTGTTTATGAAGAGAAGAATGTCTGTACCAGAGACTTAGAAGAGAGAGTCAGATAAGGACAACTTCAGCTTCATTCTAGTGCAACCTTAGTTTTATCTGAATTTTTATCTTATGAGAAGCCTTTTCTCATTCCCCATTTCTGTGTCCAAGATTTAGAAAAATAACATCAAGGCAATCTGGAGCACAGGTTCAGGGGAACCAGGAAACAAAAGTCTAAAAAAACCCAAACCTAGATTCAGCATCAGGGCTTATCTTGAATTAGCTACCTCTAAAAATCAGTATCTCTACATACCTAAGTGCACAGCTGAAGGAGTTATTCTTCTGAAAAGAAAGAGCTGAAAAAACCTGTCCATTTCTATGCTGAAGAAGAAATACTGCCCAGTCTCTTCCCTGAAAATGATTGATACTGGGACACCTCTGACACACGTGGGTGGTACTGAGATGCCAGTCTTGTCTTACCGGGTTGCTGAAGCCTGGATGTTCCTTCCGTTTAGTCTCTCAATCTTGTACTCAACTCCTTCAATGATCACACTGGACTGCATGCTCATCTCAGGCACCTGCTTTACCATCTCATCCTCTTCTGCCTCTTCCTCCAACAGAAGGGTACGTTTCTGCTGCAGTTTCCGAGCTGTGAAAATAAGACAGAGGCATCTTATACCACAAAGCACCAGCTAAATCCCCACCAGGATGCAGCCTCTGGGCAGGTCCTTACGCTCATCATCCCTGAAAGTTTGTGCTGTTTTAAGTCCATACCCTCTCCGTGGATGTCTTGGTTTCTCCTCTCCTCCACTGATGCTTCTGATCTTACAAACTCCACACCATTCCCTAGTTCCTCCTTCCTTATTCACTAAACTTCCATTCCTGGACACTCTATAGAACAGATTTTACAGAACAGCCTAAAGCAGCAGCAATCTTTGTGTAAGTGCTAGAATTGCAAAGATACAGAGGATGTAGCTTATCACTTTGAGATATCTGATTGGGATGTTTCATCAGAATAAGCTAAAACTAAATTTATTGTCTGGACAATCTTCACCACGGGATCTCTCTTCCCCCCTGGGGAAGTAAATTCTAGTACTCAGAGACACCCTGATTAGAAGTGATGTTTCTCCTCATCTACCCCACATAGCAAATCTCAAAACAAGCTGACATGCAAGCCTGAAGCTCATCAAGACTCTACAGCTTCTCCTTCCAATACTTTATATCTTGACCTCTGCATCTCCTACATCTCTCTCTCAGCCAACAGTAAGTCTGACGTACCCAGATAACTTATGTTGGACCTGTGATTCCTTTGGTCCCATCGCATTGAAGAAACTTAAAATGACAAGTTCTAACTTCTTTTTCTTACCTTCCTTTCTGTCTTATGAGCTTACTCTTGTCTTGCTCTGCTGTCAGATACTATGTAAGGATGCCATGGGCAACCCCATGTTGCTACATATCAGCCTGGGCAGCTTACAAAGAAACATCATTTGTAGTAGCTTTTAAAAATTGTATTGTTTACCAACTACGGAAACACTAACATCACAGCACTTCCACCAGTCCACATAGTAACAGTGGAGCATCCACAAAATTCCTTAACATTCATTTCAAGCTGTTACCAGACCTTATGAATAACCACCCATGGGCTTTGGAAGTGCTGGATTTCTGGTGTGTGTGTTCTCTCATGCCTCCCACAGAGAAAGGATTCACTTAACAGATCAAATTTCCTTGCACAGATTTCCACATACCTTCCTCTTCTTTCATTTTCTTCAGGTCATCTTCTCCTACCAGGGAGACACGCTTGGGAGGTTTATCCATCTGCTGTTGCTTCACCTCAATTTCAAAATACTTCTGCCTCTCACGGAAGGATCTCTGCTCAGGGCTGTGGAGTCCACTGGGGCTGTGCGTGGCCACCTGTGAGAGCCACACCAGCACTGTCCACAGAGGGACCAAGCCAAAACTCCCTCCCCACATCGCCCCCAGTGTGAGCCCCACACCAGCCCACTCCAGCCACGTGCTCCACACTTAATTCCTCCTCCCCGACTCTCCCTTGTGTGTCCATGTGTGTCCTTGTGTGTCCATGCTGTGATCCTGCCTCCAGATCCACAGTCCTGAAAGCCCGAAACCTCTGCGAGTCCCCATCCTACTTACAGCTCCAGCCATCAGAACTCACCTCTGGGGTGGTTTTGGGATTCTCTGTGCTGGTCTGACCAGGCAGTTCCTAAGAACACAGAGAAACGAGCATGTTCTGAAAAGAAAGTTTGCTACTACCACTCCTGCCCTCCACCCAAGCATCACCAATGCCACATAAACAGCAGCAGTCCCGGACAGCAGCTGACAGACTGGCTCACAACACAATGCCAGAATTAACACGAGACAATGACACTTTAGGGAACTTCAACATGTTCCTCCTTCACAACAACTTTCTTTGGAGGCAACAAACCACTACCTCTTTCCTACTCTCACACTTCCCTTGCTCACCTGCAACACCCCATCTTGTGTTTGTGCCACTGTGCGTGTAACATCCCCCCAGCCAGCACGAGTTACCTGTGTCTCGAGCAGAGGGTGTGACAAGGGCACCGCTGCAAAGGTCTTGTAGGCTTGCTTGACGTTGATGGGGATCTCGTCAGGAGAGGGCGGTGAAGGTGGCTTTTGCTACAGGGACAAAGACAGAAGGTAAAGATAACCACAGATGTTATAAAAAAACAAATAGGGGGGAAACGCAGCACAATCCTCAGCCTGCAAAGCCTGGCGAGTGGAATATATAAGGGACAGATCCTGCAGCCTTGGGCAGAAACACGAGCAGCGTATTGTACACGTGCTACGTACAGCAGCGCACGTATCACACCCCGTTTTATTTCTTGGATGGTGGAGGAATGATACTTCTGGTGGTACAGATCCTTACTGACTGGAGCAGAATTTTGAGACTGATCTCTTGGCCCAGGGACCATCTTGCTGTCACAGTCCTTCAGGATTTCCACCCAATTCAACCAGCATGTGCCTACTTGAATCCATGGGCTTTTGGAGCTGGAATAGGACTATACAGGCTATACAGCTGACTGACTCCTACTTAGGACCGATAAGCCACATTAGTTTATTAGAAAATTAAAGAGAAGCCTTAGCTTGGCCTTATCTGTCATTTCTGACTAAAGGGACCTTCTGCATGGGCAGGGATCTATTAGTCTCATTTGTTTTTTGCAGTGGCTATTGTACTTCTGTTTATAAAACAACCAGTGCTTACTTCTACATACTTCAAGGTCACAGTCTCCTAAACCAAAGTAGTAAGCCATTCAGGGATCTATAACGTGGAGAAGACCTGCCTTTGATCTCAAATCTTCCCCTCACAGAATTCCACTTACTCAGAAACATCTGATAAGGTCCAAGAGGACCCTCATACTGCTTGTCACTTGTCTGTTCTGGCCTTTTCCTCACCTGTCTTCCCAGTGACCACTCCTATCACATTCAGGGAGCAAGAAGAGTTGGGATAGAATCACAGACAGGTTTGGGTTGGAAGG
>NW_010298333.1:0-7179 GCF_000700745.2 Antrostomus carolinensis
GGGGGGGGAGGGGCTGTGCCAGAGCATCCCTAAGGGGGGCATTATGCAAATGGAGAAATTAGCTGGAAACAGCCTGAAGGGAAACATGTGGAAATTGAAATCCGAGGACCAGCATGGAGACGGCTGCTGAATAACTTATTATAGACTCCCAGCGTCTGCTGCAGCCGCCAGAGCAGAAGGGAAGGAAAGGCAAAAAGGCACAGCAGTCGGGGAAGATGCAAGCCCCAGAAATGTGATTGAGCTTAAAAAAAAAAAAAAAGTTTTAATAAAACCCAACCAGCCCTACCAGTGAGTGTGGAAGAGGTAAATTTTTACCCCCCTCCCTCCTGTCCTCCTAGAGGAGGGGTCCCTCTCCCACCCAGGATCCCCAGCCCCACGGCAGAGCTCTGTAATGATCCTGATCCCACAGGCAATACTCAGAAATTTGGGGCGAAGGAGGAATAGCCTCAAATTCTGGGCTGGCAACATGTCTATCTTCTATGGAGAAGGGAGCACAGGGGGCCTGGGCAGGTCACAGCTGTGGGAGGTGATGCGAAGGGTAGGGAGTGCAGAGACCGTGTGTGCCTGTGCAGAGGGGCAGTGGTGGAGCGCGATTCATGGTGGCTGGTGAGGGAGGAGTTGGGGTTCTCTGAGCTGGGAGCGGAGCGGGGTTGGTTAGTGATGTCCTACAAGGGTATATACCACAACATGCTGTCCTGCCCTGCACCCCTGAGCTTTCTAGAAAACAATCACAAGAGGTGCTGCAAGGTCCCATGATATACCAGAACAAGCCTCTCTTCTCCATTAATGAGTAATTAATTATACATAATTAAGACATCTGTTTGCAGCTGAATTCCCTGCCAGCCAGCTGCAGGTACCTGTCCCTGCGAATGCAGGTGCTGCCTGGCACCCCCAGCACAGGCACAGTCCTGCAACTCCCTGGCTCCAGGGACCCTGTCCCAGTATCATCTGCTCACTGTTGCCCCTGTTGCCCCACCAGCAACCCCCAGCCCTTGCCCTAAGCTGGTGCCACAGGCACAGCAACTCACCAGAAAACCCATTCCCTGCCTCCTCTCCCCATGCCCGTGCCCAGGCACCTCTCTCTTGTCTCACACGCTGGGTGGCTTTTGGGCTGAAAGGAGTGCTGTCACCAGGTGTCCCAGATGCCCTCCTGCTGCGATCACAAGACCCTGGGGATGGAGCCAGCCCCACTCCCTGCTCTCCAAAGCCAGCTGAATGTCCTGTCCATCCCTCCCCTGCCCTGGAGATGTAAAAAAAAAGCTCAGACCAGTGCTGTTCGAGGTGCACTGGGCTCTGGTTTCTTTTCCCAGCAGAGAAAAATGAGTTGTCTTCCAGCTTGGGCACCTTTTGAAACCTCTGCAACGCCACGGTGAGCACTTTCTGGTGGGCATTTCTCTTCAGAAGCAGCTAAGGATGGGGTGGACAGAGCCTGTGACAAAGGCAGGGGCGGCTTTGGAATCCTGCCTCCTGAGACACAGCCAGGGAGAAAGCTGCCAAGGAAAAAAGCACCAGTGCCTCGGCCGCAGGTCTGAGCAACCGATGTGTTTGAGCCACTGCCTGCCTCCCCCAGGTCTGCTCACACCGCTCACCCCTCAGCACGTGCTGCAGCGTGCCAAAACAGCCACTGACTGCAGACCAGGGCTGGGCAGCACTGACAAGGGATGCGGGGATGGGGCCATGCTGGATCTTGTTCTTTTTCCCATAGGTATGAGGCAAGAGGACAGAGAAGAAGGGAAAAGAAGCTGGTGCAGTTTGTGGGGGACACAAGACCTGCCTCTGGCTGGTGGGTCACAGGTCCTCCCACATCCTCCCAGCCAACCTGCCTCTCCTCGGGGTCATCCCCAAGGCGGGCAATGTGGAATCCACTGGGGCAGGACACGGGGTGTCCTTCCTGCTGTGCTCCTGGCACCTTCACGTGCCCGGGAGGACGTGGTCCCTTGCAGAGACAAAGCTGCCACCTGCTCTCTGAGCAGTGCCCATCTGTGGGGTGGGATTGCAACAAGTGCTGGTGGGGCAGAAATGCCTTGATTCTCCCCCCATCTGTCCTCTGGAGGCTGGTGAGAAAAGAGACACAGGGAAATAAAAGTGGAGTAAGTCCTTTGCATCACTTAATGGCACAGTCAGTGTTTTCCCTTCACGTCAGTCCAGTAAGGAAAGAGCTAATTATCCAAGATAGGGCAAATTTTCTATTCCTGTCCCCCCCCCCGCAACAAAAAAAAAAAATAAAAAAAAATTAAAAAGCATTTAGCAGTGCCTCTCTTCACCTAGCTTATCCTTTCCCCTTTGCTCCCCAAAAACAGCCTGCAGCAGAGAAAGCATGGGGAGGCACAGCCTGTGGCAATGCCACCTCTCCTGGGGCTGGTAGGAGAGGATTTTTGCAGAAAGAAGCCAATTAAGAGCCATCACTAAGGCATCAGCTGCTGCGGAATCAGGAGGCTCATTACCTCTCCTCTCCCCGCAGATGCAGACACCAACACCAACTCCCTCTTCCACAGTCTCCAGCAGCCACACCTGCAAAAAAAGCTGTCCCCACAGGGCAGGAGGACAAGCGGTGCCAAGAGCGGACAGAGCACTAGGTGAGGACACTTTGCTGGGGACAAGGTAGATGCTGTCCCCGTGGTGATCCATGGACCTTGCTGCCATGCCACAGGAGGGGTTGGTTAGTGAAGGTCATGCACCGGAGGGTGTTGGCATCACTCTGCACTGCTCATCTGTTCCCTCTGCAGCACAGAGGGGCTGTGGGGCCCCCTCCCCACTGTCCCCTTCCATGTCCCTGTGGTGTCCAGGCACAGGAATGTTTGGGGACTGTGTCTGCAGAGGTACTGCTTCTCTGAGCTGACCTCATTTTTGCTGTAGCTGGTGCCCAGACTGTACCTCAGAGCCAAGGGCTTTGCAAGGGAACTGCAGCTGCCCTTTAGAAAGTGCATCCTAAAAACACAATTTTTAATAACATTAATATCCTCACAAGTCATAGTTAGTGGGCTTTGAAGACTCAAGACTAAGTGCCAGAAGTGCCTGACTTGTGAGCCCCTAGGCCAGACAGAACCTGTGTCCCCCCACGGCAAATGGGCAGGAGCCCCCAGAGCAGAGGAGCTGGTGCCACCTCTCTAGCCACGGCAGAGAGCGGGATGGGACTGGGACATGAGCTCACACGTGCCTGGTGGAAGAGCCTCTCTTCTCCCACACCCCACCACACTCTGCATGGCTGGGATTTTTCCACCTCCTTTTCTCAGCAAGCAAAAGGAGCAGCCACCCAGGCCTTTGGGAAGCGGTTCACATGGCTGATTTCTGCTGATGTTTAAAATGCACTGCTTAGGTCTCCGTGCATGCGGCTCCTTTCTGCTGCCAGCCCTCAACCCTGGTGCCACCAAGGTCTGCCCAGCTCCCTTTCCCTGCACTGTCATCTCTGCTGCCTTAAAGGGGTTGAGCTGCTGGGGTCTCTCTCTGTAGGGCACATCTTCCCCACCACTGCTCCTCAATGAAGCTCTTCAGTTCATCTGGGCTTTTACAGATTATTCACTTCCAAAAATGCCATGATGTCCTGCAACTGCTCTAGTGCTGGACACAGACAACACAACCCTCCTGTCCCCATTTCTGCTCAGGAGCTTTTCTGGCTGCAGGGCTGCACTCAGCTTGCTCCCATCCTTGGGAGCACTTCCAAGGCTTCCCAGCAGAAATCCCCCTGCTCTGCAAGGGCTTCCTCCTTACTTTTGGAGACACGGCCTTTAACTAGTTTTTAATCCATTCAGCATTTGCTGGTTTCATTTTTGAATCAATCTTGTTGCTTAATCAAAATGTCAGGCAGGACCAAACCCTGTGTCTCACAAAGTCAGAGTGCTGCTGCCTTCTCCTGGCACCGAGAGCTAAGGGGCAGCCCCTGGGCATTGGGACCCTTCCCATGGCACAGGCAGGCTCCCTGTCTGCCCCCTGCCCAGGCTCAGGCAGGTGCAGCAGTGAGGGGAAGATAGAACTTTATTCTCAAAAACAGGAGTTTGGCAGGCAGCGTCCATCCCTCTGCAGCTCTCCTACCTTCCCTCAGTGCTGCGGTTACTGAAGCGATGGAGGAGGGATGGGGAGAGGGGCAAAGGAAGAAGCCAGTGAAAGAGAAATAAAATGCAAATAATTGCAATTATCTGTCAAAATTCCATCCTCAAAGTAATATATCAAAGTCTAGGTATAGGCAGTAAACTCTTGACAGTATTAGGCTAGAAAGATGGAAGATTTTCCTTCCTGAAGTGCTTTCGTATCTAAGTATTTTCATGAAAACACCGGTGTTTTCCAGATGTTGACTCTGCTAAATTAGCATTACACATAAGCTCACTTGTTTTCTAGAAGAGGAAAGGCAGGGAATGCTGAATCTGGACCTTGGCCAAACTGCTGGAATGGAGCCACACCAACACTTGTCAGGTGGGGGCTGGTTCAAGAAAGCTAAGACAGGTATTAATGGGTTATGAATATTTCAGAAGATCTGGTGGGCTGGAGGGTAAGATCCTTCAGGATCCATATGAGGAGTGATCTTCCATATTTTCACTAGCAAGTCACCATAGGAAGGAGAGGTGCCTTGGTGCCATTTGCTAATAGGACAAAAATCAAGAAGCGTTTGAAAATACAGAAGAGTAAAGAAACTGGGCTACCTTGCAGACAGGAGGGGTGGAAAGGGGATGAAATGCAGGGAGATGCAATAAGGAGTTGCCAGCAAAAATGCCACAGCAGACAGGGGCTCCTTGGCCAGCAGGGACCAGGGAAAGGCCTGAGCCATTGCTCCAGCATGAAAAAGGCAGATCTGGTGTGAAGATCTACAGGGCAAATTGGTTCAGCAAAAATATTCACGAAGGACAATGGCAAGGCAGCAGTGGGCCATAGCTGGACCCTGGGAGACATTTACAGCCACAGTACATGAGAGATGGGGTTTAAAGGGAAGGAGGCAGAGGGCTGTATGAGAACAGGGACCTGGCTGTGGCTGCTGTAACCTGCCAGATGATTCCCCACAAATACCCCAGGGGCACCAGGAGGAAAAGGATTCAACAGCTGGGTTGTAGCCCAGACCTATGGAGGGACTTATTCAGGGGACTGATCCCAAAGACCCTTTTTTTTTTCCTTTTTCTTCTTATCTTCTCTCCCCCATAGATATTCTTGATAGTTAATTGCTTTTGCACTTAACAGCTCAGGAACAGTTTTGAACTGTGGCACCGACTTCTGTCCTCCTGCTGCTGCCACAACACTGCTCCCAGCAAAGCACAGGAGATGTCTTGCAAACCCAAACCCTTTCACTACCCTGAGATGCTTTTAGGACCAACACTATTTGCTTTTTGCACTGACAAACTGGCTGTTTGTGCAAAATCTGGAGGCAAAGCGGTGCTTGAGCTAACACATACCAGCTAAGTGGTAAAACCCCTCAGAGGGATGAGTATTATTTTCCCACTATGCCCAGGCATCTAGCTAAGGGCAGAAAAAACATTACATCTAGATCTCTTCACCAGGGCTCCTCAAAAACATCTTGCAAGAGGGTGGTGGAGGATGGGGGAAGAGAGCCCAAGGCTAGCACCCAGAAGAGATCAATCCTGCAACCGCACCCCACTGCGAGGCATGCAACACTCCCAGTTTGGGGAGAGTCAGGTGATGGGAAGCAGGAGAAGCCATCCCTCCACCCTGCAAAGCACAGGGTACTTCTCACCACAGAGGCTCCCCCAGGGTCTCCTGATGCCCACCTTCCCCCAGCAGCAGCTGGCAGCCACCCATCATGCTGTGCCATACCAATGAATGCCCCAGCCACTGCCCTGCCCACGGTCTGACCCCACCTCAGGGCCACCTAAACAGGGCCTGTGGTAGCACCCACAGTCAGAAAAGCCACCCTCCCTGCTCCTTCCCTTGCCTCAGCCGAGGAAGGGCATGCACCAGGGGTCTCACAGCCACCTTCACAGCAACTGCTGCCACCAAAAGCAGCCATCTCCAGCCTCCAGCAGCTTGGAGACACAGGTAATCATTCCACAGTAATTACCAGCTTATTCCCTTGGAGAAGTTCGGTGGTGAGAAGTCGCTGGCAGCTAATTACTCCAATTACTTCCTGACACACAGAGCCTGGGCACCTAGGGCTCTCTAGAGCAGCACACAGCACTGCTCAGCAGCTCCAGCATCCCCTCCTCTGGGACCGCACAGAGTACGCTGGGGTGGGTGGATGGCGGCAAGATCCCACCAGCACCAAGGACAAGGAGCTAAATGGCTTCTTAGGAGATGCCTCACTGGCTCAGCACTGCTCCTCTATCACTGCCCCACCACATAGCTCAAGCCCAAGAATGCCACAGGACAACCCTGAGCACCCCTTTCTCCTGCAGGCTGATGCCAAGGAAAGCTCAGCAGGGCTTCCTGGCATAGGTCCCACTCTGCCTAGAGGGCTCATGGTGAATGAAGCTAGAGTACATCAGGAGCAGGACTGGGCTGCAGCAGCCAGTGAGAGGTCCCAGACACGCTGAAGAAGGGAAAAAAAACAAGTTATTTGCAAGCAAGACTGGGGGGGCAGGGGAACCAGAACACACATTATTGCATCTCAACTCTTAACAAGGTCACCAAAGCTCCTAACGCCCCTGGCAAAGACCTGAGGGCAAGAAAGACTTAACTCTCCTGTTAGACCCAGCCTCAGGGGCTAATCTTGTTAAGTGAAGGGCTCAGGAGACACTCTCTTGCCTCATATTTGTAGGGCGCTCCAACTCCTGGCAGCTTCCTAGGAAACGAGAGCAGGTACCGCAGTTGTCACCAGCCTCCTCAGTGGCAGGAGCTGCCAGCCCCAGACCCCTGCAGCTCAGCCCTGCACAGCCATGCTGGCGGGCACTGCAGGTGAGCTCACACACAGAGGAGACAAGGCTTTCTGGAGACCTCCAGCAGAGCCCGGGCAGGCAGGGACCCCCACAGCCCTGCACCCAGAACACCAGCAGGGCAGAGCTGCAAAGGGCCGGTTTCAGCCTCCCAGTCCAGCACCACCACTTCAGGGCAGGACCACCTGCTGACATCTCGGACATTGCCACTGTGTCCTTGCCAGCACACAGAGCTGTGCCCACTATGTCATCCCCAGCCTTGCATCTGATCCAGGAGGCGAGTCGTGGCCTCTCATCAGGGGGACCAGAGCCTCTGCCAGGCCTCCAGAGCACCACCAAGCAGATGGTCCCCACCAGGAAGCAGAAGCCA
>NW_010298333.1:7196-12935 GCF_000700745.2 Antrostomus carolinensis
AGGAATGGAGGTGAGCACAGGATCTCCCCACTCATAAGCCAGTTTTAGAAAGCAGACATGGAGGGGAAAGCCTTGCCCAGAAATTACACAAGCAAGAGTGAGAAACCGCACAGGACTAGGAGTGGAAGAGTCTTTATTGCTTTGGTTTCTTACAAGTGAGATACGTGCATCTAGGCATGCTGTAAGGAGACACCCTCCCTGTGTTGAGGGTGTCATGAGGTGTCATGCTTGCAGCACGGTGCAGGGGATGCAGGGACAACAAGCATGCAAGGTTCAGTCTCTCTGCCCTCTCCCAGGCACCAGGGAAGAGAGACCCTAGGAAAGTAAGGCCGCTGCCAGCTGTGAGAGAATAAAGGATTGTGTGAAAGAGGTTATTGCTACAAGACCAGAAAGGTCAGGGACAGCTTCTCCAGAGCCTGTGAAGGACACCAGCTCCTAGCTCAGTGCTCCCAGCAGACAGACTAGAGTGGAGACACAAACAAGTCCCCTCCTACACCACTAGCCTGCTGCTTCTAGGGCAGGTATTACCTGAGGCAGGTATTAAGAGCCAGAAAGCCAAGGTGGTATCAATACTGACCCCAAGTGAAGCTCCTATTCTCCTTAGCTGGGAAAAGCCCAGATGAAAGATGGTCCTCCTTTAAAGCTGAGCACTCCCCAAGCCCCTCGTCACCGCAGCTGAGCCAGCACTGCTCTGCTCACCAAGGGTATGCTGGGCACCTCCATACTCATCCTGCACATCCACATTACTCATTCAAGCAAGTGCCCAGTGCAGAAAGACCTTCACACCCTCTGTCTCAAGAGGCCGAGCAGCATCCTGTGACACGGGCACAGTACTGCCTCCCTTGCTCACCCTCCAACACAAAGACAGGACAACCTCCCAGCCCCTCTCCTTTGGGGCAGCTCAGACAGACCAGTGCCTTCTCCTTCCACTCCTCCCGTCTCTGGGAACAGGCACTGCACAGACACTCCCCCACCTGACTGAACCACACAGAACAGAAAACCAGAGACTAGGAATAAAACAAAACAAAACCAGAACAAAAGTTAGAGCGGGGCCCCGGCCCAGGCACCCCACCAGAGAGCCAAAGGGCAGGTCAGCAGAGGAGCTATGGCCAAGCCAGTTGGCAACCGGCGCTCAGGCATCCACGAGCGTCAGTCCATCGTGCAGGGCACGCTTCCACATGTAATAGGTGGAACGAGCCGTGAGCGGGAAGCGGGCACTGAACTCCTTGTAGGTGGGGAAGGTCTTTGACTCGAAGCGCTGCTGCAGGAACAGCTTGGCCTGCGCCTTGAACTGGGCAGTGGCAATCACATCCATCACAAACATCCGGCTGTTGGCTCTCTCTGACATGGCATAGCCCGAAATGGTGGCATTGTACGGCATGGTTGGCATTGGCTTATCGAGGTGCTTGGTGGCTATCTCCATGTGGCACTGGGGCTTGAGGCCTGGCTCCACTCTTGGAAGAGCCAGGGAAGCCACCCGATTCAACGGCCGGCTGGAGCTGGTCCAGGGCAGGCGATGCTGCCCGATGGCCTGACCGCTGCCCTTCCAAAACCAGTAGGCTGTGGAGGAGAGAGATGGGTAACGCAGGCGGTACTTGCAAAATGGCAGCTGCCACTGCTGGACCTGCCTCTTGGCCACATCTCGCAGCTGCTTTCTCCAGCACAGAGAGGGCTTGAGCTGCAGCAGACTCCTGGCTGCTGGTCGGTCTCCATTCAGCCTCTTCCTAACAGGCACGCTGCTTGGCTTCAACTGCAGGAACGGCTTTCCTATCACTAGAGGTTTCTGGTTATCCAAGGGAGACTGGGGGGGTTTGAAATTGGGGTTCTCCTTGATTGCTTTTCTTCGCCAGTTGTAGTAAGTGGACCTGGAGATGCCAGGGAAGCTGCGCTTGAAGCATCTGTAAGGCACCAGAGTGTTCATGGAAATGCATTTCTCCAGATAGGATTTGGCTCCTTGCATGAAGATTCCAACTTGGACAGGGTCTACAGAAGGACTCGGGGACCTTACACCCCTCCCTGAATTTGCAGATTCATCCACATTAGCCCTTTTTGGAACATCCCTGTGGAGCTCCTGTAACCCATGGGCCTCAGCCAGAGCAGAGGCATCACCATTGGCCATGCTCTGCATCTCATGCTTCCAGGCATAGTACGTGGATCGGGAGATTTCTGGAAACATTTGTCGGAAGTGCTGGAGGGGGATTATATTGCCCTCCTGAAAGCAGGACTGGAGGAAGTGTTTAGCTGCAAACCTGGCAGCCGCTTTCTGCCGGTGTTCACGAGACTGGCGCTTCCAGCGGTAGAAGGTGCTCTTGGTAATGCTGTACCTGTCACGCAGGTTGGAGTAGGTCAGCTGGGGGTCACTGTTCAGCAGCTCAAGGGTCTTCATGGGCTGGACAGGAGGCTCTGGTGAAGGCATTGTGGGTTCTAGCTCCTCCAGGCCAACTACGGCCACAAAGTACTGCGCTTTGAAGACCTGCCGAGAGAGCTGCTGCCCTGACCACATAATGTGGAGCGTGGAGGTTCGTGGGCCACACTTCCTGGGCCGGATGAGCCTGTTGAAATAGGGACGGATCTTCAAGTTGCTCATGGGGTAGATGGAGTAGATGTTGCACTGCAGTACTGAAGCAAGAGCATAGACATGCCACATGTTGGCAAAGGTGCCAGGAAAACAGGTAGCTTTGATGTCGGCATCAAAGATAGCCTCGAGGATAGCAATGGGGAGGCTGGTCATCTCCGGAGTCTCCTCAGTGCAGAGGGAGTAGCGGGCAGCCTGCAGCATCACCTTGGAGTCAATCATGCCATTCAAGTAGTATTGCTTGTGCAGCAGCATCTCCACCACCGTACGCACCTGCAGCTCCAGGCTGAGGCTGGGGTTGCCCCAGAGCAGCACACTGGCAGCCTCAAAGAGGCGGTTCCCCTCACCTTTGCAAACCAGAGGCAGCATGTTACTTGGGGCATCCTCAGGATAGAGGCTCCTGGCTATCCGGTCAACCTCCAGCTCCTCTTGGAACTGTCTCCCACAATAGCTGGGCAGGGAGAAAGATGACAAGGTCCTCTCTGCCTCCAACGCAGCACTGGTGAGGCCCTCTAGGCCAAAACATTCGGTGGCTTCCTGCAGCTCCTGCAGCACAGACTGCACCAGCTGGTGCCGCTGGATCATCCTGAAGGATGGCAAAAAGAAGAGAGTCACTGGAGATGAAGACAGAGCATGCTCCAGACTGCCAGGGGCCTGGCCTCCGTGTCCAGCTCTTCCCCAAAGGACAGGATGGGAGAAGAGGGTAGAGGAAAAGCCACTGCTCACCCCCCACCCACACTCCCAAGGACAAAGGAGGAAGCCTAGGTCCCCACTGGCAGACCTGGGACAGGGGCTCAGCTTGCTCTCCAGTGACCTCCTGTGGGCAGCACGCACGGCACACAGCCTCCAGAGACACTTGTCTAGGTGAAACTAAGGAGGGACTGCAGCCATCGGGGTGGGAGGCCAGGTCACCTCCTAGCCCTGCATGCCTGGCTTTGTGCCCAGCATCACCCCTACATCTGGCTCTCCCACCAGTAGCTCCAACCCTTTTGTTTTACCACCTCACTGCCCATGCCCAGAGAGAAGAGATCCTGAAGAAGTGTTTGACAACTCTGCAGGAAGGGACCTGTGACAGAGCAAAAGTGCACAGGGGAATAGAGAGACCCGGCTCAAGGTGTTCAGCCCAAGAGAAGAAGGGGCAACGAGCTTCCCCCCTCCCTCAGGGCAGGGCACTGCAGCCGCACCCATTGCACACACCAAAAACTGCTGTCACAGAACCTGGGGTGGGAGGAAGAGCCGGAGCCAGCCCAAGCCACGGTCACTGCTGCCTGAGCTGACACTAGATGTCACTTGCTGCTCAGGAGACGCACACCACCAGCCAGGGAGAAGACACAAAAGGAGGGCTTCACCTAGGTGAGCTACCAGGCAGGAGGCAACCCAAAAGTGCAGATGGAGCATGAGCGTTCAGTGGGTAGTTTAGAGGCTGTATGGAGCCCTCTTCCCTGCCCAAGTCCATCCCAGTCCTGTCCTTCTTCCCTCCCTCCGTGCGCCAGTTCCCACTCAGACAATCCAAAGGGTCAAACCTGCATCCCCCTCTTTGTCAGCTTTGGTCCTGACACCTACATGGCTCTGCCCTCACCACTCCAGGAGCTTCCATGACAACTGTGGTGTGTACCCCATGAGTGCATCCCTCTTCAGCACCTTTTCCCCATCAGCCAGCCCAGTCTCTCCCTCTTGAACCAGTTTTATCCCAGGGACTACAACACTTCACTCCATTTTCTCCTGAGACTCATTCACATGCCACCTCCAGCATGCAGGGCATCACTTTGTAGTCTATTTGATTCACATCCCAGCAGGAGACCCACCTTCTCACAACACTTCACAGGTATCACTGTGCACTCGCAGTGAGAGAGATGGGGAAACAGCAGAGCCAGCCAGGAAAAGCAGCAGCTCTGCAGTAAAGCAGGTGTCCCTCCTGACCTCTCCTGATTCTCAGCCCTGCTGTAGATAAGGTTATTACTGCTGCAGCACCTACAGCCCCTGACCATGACCAAACAGCAAATGACATGAGATGCCACAGCATCTCACAGCCACATCCCAGCTACTTCACCACAAGGAACCTCTGTGTTGGTGCTGCTGCCCCTTGCCTTTAATCAGGCCACAGCTAGTCACCAGATCAACTCCCTTCCCCTGCTCCAAGCTCCTTCACAGTCTCCTGCATGTCAGGGAGCAGGGCCCACTCTTACAGCTGTTCCCACAGCTGTAGATAATGCACACAGCTGTAAAGCAGGGGAGATAAACTTGTCCTAAAATGCTGGTCTGAGCAAATGTGGGGTTGTCACTTCAGGTCAGGTCTGTATCCTTGTTCTCCTGGAAGTTCACAGAAATTTATAGAAATTTTAACTAAGCCCATGGTGAACAACATGTGCTTGTGGAACTGAATCAAAGGCATCCCTCAGGCAAGCTGCAGGACTGGTAGAGCCCAAGTCCTCCTTCTCCATGGCCTGACAAACCATTTAAGGGCCGGCCACATCCCCTTTCAGTCCCCGCAGCCCAGCTGAGCACTTGCCCACCAGCAGAGCCAGGAAAGGCAAGGCGAGCTTTTCCCCTGGAAGGGGTGAGGAGCTGACACAGGCATCAGCAACAGCTCTGGTCCTTATGGCCTGGTGGGCATTTCCTACCCCCTTATAGCTTGGGGGGAGAGGGAGGGTGAGAGGGAAAGCTGGAGGCACAGGATTTAATCCTTTCCTTCAGCAATAACCTCATTGCCTCAGTGTCACTGCCAGCTCCTGCTGCCCAGAGTAACAGGACCTCAAAAGCAATCCTAAGGCAAAACCTGGAGCTGAAACAGCACAGATGAGCTCCTGGGGCAGGGTGGAGAGGGGCTTGAGTAAGCCAGAAGCAGAAGTCAGCCAAACTGCAGGCTTGGGTTCATCACCAGATCAAACCCAGCTGCTCTCAACACAGAGGACCTGCTGCAAAGAGAACGTATTTTCCTGTGCAGCCCCAGCAAAGCCAGCTGAACACGACAGACAAGTGCTCCCTAACCTGCCTCAGCACTGAGAGGTAACCAAGGGAGCTTTTTGCTGCTGATAAAGGAGGTTTTACCTAGCCTGGCCACTTTTGCATTGTAACAGATAAGCAAACACTTGCAGATCACGTTCCCTCACCTAAACTGATGGGCTGGTGGCATCCAGTAGTGCAAGTTCCCCCAGCCAGCCCCA
>NW_010298333.1:12989-13226 GCF_000700745.2 Antrostomus carolinensis
CCCTGGCTGCCCAGGCCTGCCAGCCCCTTCCAGGAGCAGGGGTGTCCATGCACCCCAGCCCAGCGGGTTAGGTGGCTCGTTCCCCAGGCCAGCTGCAGGCTCCGGCCACCCCAGCAGTCCAGGCACTCATTTGAGAGCAGGGGGTTTGAACCAGGGTGACTGCACAGCAGGAGCACAGATGCCTTGGTCTCCAGGAGCTGCCTAGGCTGGAAATATCCCCACGCTAGAAACCCCAGG
>NW_010298334.1:0-14831 GCF_000700745.2 Antrostomus carolinensis
GAGGGCGAGGGGTCACCCCCGCGCGCTTCCGCCCTCTCCTCTCGGCGCCCTGCCCGCCCTTCCCGGCTCCCGCAGGGCCCCCGCACCGTCTGCGGCCGCTCCTCTGCCGTGCTTAGCTGGGTTGGCTGTGCGGCTGGGGTTGGTGGGAAGATAGAGGAGCAGGATACTTTTTCTTGGCCTCGTTACTCCTGCTTTTTATCTGCATGCAAAGAAGCCTGGTGGAGGGTTAATATTCTCCTTTGTAGCTTCAGGGTTAGGACCTTGAATCTTGCTTTGAAATGGGCATCAAGCTTCCCAATAGCTGTCCTGACCAAGCAGTTTTCTGTTTTCTTTTTTCTTATAACTGTTTCAGCCCCAAGACGAAATAGAAGTTGAAGATGGGTTCAAACAGTATGATGGTAAGGTTTTGCTACAGTGTTATCAAAGTGTAACTCAAAAACTTTTTGACTATTTTGATCCTTTACGTGCACTCTTTTTTGTACTGACTGTAGTTTTGTACTGACAGTACTTAATTACTGCTTAATGATAGCTCTCTGTTTTGTCTTAGTGATTAGTGCATTAGACATGGAAGCTATGATGAGTACCATAAATGCTTGGATAAAAAACCCAGTCAAGTTTGAACGTTCTCATGGGATCAACAACACACTGGATGCCCAGATCTTAGCAGATAAGGAGGGAGGAGATGAAACAATCCATATTCTTATTGTTGAAGGCTTCCTACTTTACACCTACAGGTAATCAAATGTACCTTCACATATTTTGATTTTTAGATGACAGGTGAAGCTCCAAAGGAATAAAAAGGCTTGTTATAAACCCAGAGTTAGCAGCTGGTATTGACTGCTACTGAATTTAGGTGTCACAAATCTGAAGATAGTACTAGAAATTGATGTAGTTTTACCTTTCTGTTTCTTGCTACTAATCACACAGCCTATCTGTAACCAAACATGTATCTCTTTCAGGCCACTGATTGACGTATTCCACCATCGGTATTTTCTTTCCATTCCATATGAAGAGTGTAAAAGGAGAAGAAGGTAAGCTTATCCTTCCAAGTTCCCTTGCCAGCCCAGTAACGTATTACTCACTTTGTTTCTCTAAAGCTTTTAGATAAGAAAGGATAAACACTAACATAACTGCTGTGTTGGAAGACTGTAGCTTTCTTCACAAGCTACAAACAAACCCAAAAGCTTCCTACCAAGCTTTGTGTATGTGCAGCTAAGGCAGTTTCTGCACAGATCTTTCAGTAGGCTTTCCCCCTTTCTGATTTTCCAATGATACAGTCCCCAGGTCTCAAACTATCTTGGGGTTTTATATTTGGCTGTATTGTTGTACATGTAAACTGTTAAATTTTAAAACCTGTAAACTGAAATCTGTTAAATTTGATGTTTCAGGGGAATAAGCAGACAGCTGTTTTAACCAAAGTTCTGCTAAAGCTTTAAGAGAAGGTTATTCATCAATGTTAAGATCAGCCTGTCTTGGGAATCCTTTTTGCATCTTGAACACTTGAACTCACACATCAAATTTCACCTTTTTTGGGGTTTCTTTATGCTTGCAGCTTATGCTAAATATTGGCTTTTGATAGGCTCAAAAACTACATTAGAAGCAACAGGCTCAGGCTAGCATGTAGAGAGACTGAATGAACTATCTGTCATTTCCCCGAACTGTAATTAGACTACACTTGGCTAACAATGTCTTAATTTATAGTTCTAGGAATTACACTGTACCGGATCCACCTGGATTGTTTGATGGCCATGTCTGGCCTATGTATGTAAAGCACAGGAAGATAATGGAAGATCTTGGAGTTGATGTGGGTAAGTCGTTAATGACAAAAGCACTTTTGAAAGATTGCTTTGTCAGAGTGCTTTTCAAACCTGGGATATATATGAGAGGAGTTGAAACAGGTGGATGGAGTCTTATTTCTCCAATACCAGTTACGTGCGTGCTCTTTAAATTGGGATTTGGCAGGCTTACAGAAACATTCAATTATTTTAACTTTCTTTAAGTGCACTTGAATGGAACAAAATCCAAGGAGGAGCTGTTTAATGATGTGTATGGACAGATCCAAAATAAGATTGAAGAATTACTTAACATGCAGGTACATGTTCATGCTTATAATTGCAATGTAAAGGCAAGCCTTTTAAAGGCTATGTTGAAAAAGTGAAGCTATAACTTCATGTATATCTTTCTCTTTAGAAATAAGATGCTGATGATGATTCTTGGAGTGAAGATGATTCCTGTTTGCTCCCTGCTGTCTACCTGCCTGCCACTCAAGTTCCAGCTTCTGTGAAGACTCTCAACTCTTAAATTCGACTTTGTTCAGTTTTCCCTGGAAACTGAGTTATATATGGTCATAATTAAAAAGCACTTCCCCCCCTTGTCTGTCATCTTAATTTGTGCTTCAGCCTAGTATGTGGCCTCAGATGATCTCAAATCTTCTCCCAGTCTCCATCCTGTGGGAATTCTTTTCACTTACATTCTTAAAACCTGTGAGAGTAAAACACTATAGTGGAACTGCTGTGAAGTGGTGTATGTGTGTGTATATATATACACCCACACACACACATATAAACCACTTTGAGTTCTTTCAATAACCTGCATGAATTTCTAGAATCCATCTAATCAGACAGCAGGCAAGCTTCTTATTTAAGAAATTAGGAATTATTTTGCTCTTCAGAAAAGAGAACAGTAGGAGGGTTTCATGCTGTTTTACTAGCATTGAATTATTCTGTTAAATTCAGTACACACATTGATCCCAGATGCAGACAAATTGGTTCAGAGTCAGGGACAAGATTTTATATACACCACAGCTTCAAAAATCGATTGCTCTAGAAGATTTCAGTCGTGTTCTGTAGCTTAAGGCAAGTTCAGACTCCTGTGTATGTACAGAAGTAGTTTAAGGCCCTGGTTTACATAGACAAGCACTGAAAGAGCAGATGAAGTCTTAATCCATGGTAGGGGGAAAAGAATCTAGGACAAAAGCTTGATTTAAAAAAAAAAAAAGTGGTCCAAGAAAGAAGGGATGTATTGATCCCTTGGAAGGGATGTATTGATGCATTGGAAGGGGTGTATTGATCCATTGGAAGGGATGTATTGATGCAGTTGTACTAATGCTTTGGCTCTTCAAAAGGGTTTGACCAACACTGAGAAGCAGCAGTTATTTCAAGCCCAGATGCATTAGCTTCCTGACAGGAGCTGGTCCTCCCCAGTATCCCCTACAAACAGAAAGCTGTATCATGGATGTGCTTCTATTCTAGCAAGGAACTAAGCCAGAACAGGTATCTGTGTCTGGCTTTTTTTCTGAATGATCAGACCAGCTCTGGCTCAGAACTGAAATACTTACTTAAGTAGTGCATTCCAATAGAGAAGAGGCATCATATCGGCTTTCATATGGTACATGGTTACTCTCTCCTTGCTCTGGTCAATGGGAAAGGTCTCCAAAGGCTGAGCATCATAGTCAAATTCTGCTAGAATCACCTTGTTGTAGCCTGTTACTAGCGGGCAGGAAGTATATCCATCATACTGCAATGAAAAATACCCCCTTTTCATTAATCTGAGCAAAGTCTAAATGCTGAGGTGTTACAGCCACATGGTTAATATATTTCAAAGTAAGTTACTAAGAGGTTTCTGCTTTTACAGTGTTAATACCAGCAAGTGTGAAAGGCTACTAAGCCAATAATGGTTTAATAACCATAACACTAAGCCATTTTATTTCAGAAGTAGAGTTGTTTAACAATATTGCTTAAATTGGAGTGTAACCTAGAACAACAGGGCTTTGTGTCATTAAGCAGAATAGCTAAATCAGGAGAGCTGGTGCTGGCTTTAGCAGACAGTACATGAATGGGATCTTGAATCTAACTGCAAGAATTTCCAGAGGGTTGCAGGAGTATGGATGATGATACTCAGGTTATTACCCCAAGGAATATTAATTCAGAGGCCATATGTAAAATGAAAGCCAAGTCTCAAAAGACAAGTTTTTATCATAGTTACAAGGCTTAACATCTGTAGCACAAAACTTTTGCCTCCTTAAAAGATGTTCTGTACAGGGGAGGCAAGTTTGCAAGGGTTTTCCTGGAGTAGGGATTATATTAGTCAACAGTTTTACTCTAAATAAGTTACCTGCATTGGTGAAGAACCCGGACTAGTCAGCCTTTAAACTTATGTCAACTCAGAAATTATGGAATTAAATAGATATTTTTAATGGCTGTATCAAGAATCTGAATTGTGCAACTAAATGACTATTATGCCATACAGTATTTAGCACCCCAGCTACTGCTGCAAAGCCCTTCCTGCCTTCTGGTTCACAAGACTTCCTGCTAAGAATGGAGAAAACATTCAAGATAACTGCTCCCTATGACAAGAGCTGTACGTACCTTTTTAGTTGGCAACTGGTTCTTCATTACCAGGGAAATAGTTTTATCAAGCACTCCAGACTGGGCAGCTACATAAGAAAGAAAAAAAAGAGCATATTAAGGCTTTGTTTCAGGCAGCAATTATTGACATTACTAGAGCAAACACAAGTAGCCAGGCACTTTATCGGACAATTCAGCTGTAATTGAATTTACACATCCAATCAGTTTGGGAAGTTTACAGTCCTAGATGTAAGGAAAAAAAAAAAAAGTTGTACTAATGCTTTGGCCTTACTGTTTCCAACACACTAAAACTTAAATGAGACTTGAGCTGTATGTTTTTAGCCAATGCCCATTCTCCTATGCTAAACTCCACTCGCTCAATCTTCCCAAACACTAAAATTCTGGCACACTAAGGTTTTGTTTCATTTTGAGTTCTGTACGGGAAGGTATTCTAGACCCATTTGCTGGAATAGTTACTGTACCATTCTTCAAGTTACACCAATAACATACTGTATAGCCTTTCTTTCTTTTCCTACCCTCTTATTTACAAGTACAGAACATGTGATTCTTCCACAGTGACTTATCAGTTAGCTGACACGTACGCATGAGCTGCTAAGATAGAGCACAACGTTTTGTTAGTGCCTGATGATGGAATGCAAGAATACTATGCTCACTTTATGCTTTTCCATGAACACAGAAAATATAATTCGTTAATCTGTGAGGCATTTGGAACAAGAGAACTGTGGGTTAATGGCATCAGCATGGTCTGTAGCTAATTAGTTGGCCCAGGAGACTTAAGTCTTACTGAAAGCTGGAAATAATTGAAGTCGAGACCTCAGGAATAACAAACTAAACAAAAAGCTTACTGTCACTGCCAGAGTTTTCATTACACGCACAAACACACACATGGAACTTTACCTACAGCTGCAGCAGTTTTTGATGTTGGCAGGTTGGTGCAGTCTCCAATACCAAATACATTGGGATACTTTTTATGTTGTAGCGTTTCCTTATCTACATCGACCCAGCCAATTCCATCCGAGACAGGACTATTGATGAGTACGTCAGGTGGCCCCATTGGGGGTGTGACATGAAGCATTTCATACTAGACAGAAAGAAAAGGCACTCAGTGGCTAGTTTATCAAAGCAAATCATACCTGTGTTGATATAAAGAAATAAGCACAGTGTGGAAAGGGGTTTTTTGGTTTGGCTGGTTGGGGTTGGCTTTTTTGTTTGTTTTTTAAACAGAAGTATATAGAATGAAAATTAGCTCTCAAGTTTGAAGCGCATCCTTTTATTAACACGAACTTTATCAGGCAACTCCATTTAGACTGGCATAATTTGCTTTGCTCCATATACATCTGAGACACTCCCAAGTTATGCTAACAAGGCATACAGGACTCCAGGCGTGGTTTATGAAATACTTTTTCTTCTCTACACCCTAGTTTCAAACTTTTTAATCTTCTGCTAAAGTTAGAGAGATGGCATTCTCAGGAGGAAACAATAATATACAACGAAGCAAACATTATATAGTATAGCAGTTAGGTTACAGTATACAAGGGAAAGAAATAGGACCAAACTAGAGGTCTGAAAGCTCCTGACCTGATGAACTTCAGTCATTCCAGGTTTGTCCAAGTTTTCAAACACAGCTTCCTGCTTGTCTGCTCGAACTTCAATAAGGTTGCGCTTATAGTTAACAGCAATATTCCTCTCTCTTATTATTCCAAGCAATGCATCAGCATACTTCTTAACACCAAAAATGACACCAAGTGAGGTGTTGAACATGATGTTTGCTTTGGAACGTTTTCCTGTCTGCACAGAGAGATCAAATTAGTGATTTTTGTTAAGAAACTGTGACAAGCTAGCAGAGACAGAACTATACTGCACTACTGAAGAGCTGATAGAACTGTTAATGCAGTTCAGTTATTAATGAAGTATTAACATTAGAACTCTCAAGATACAGCTATTTCACACCATGTTAGAAGCTAGACAACTTAGAAGCTAGACAAGGCAATCTTTGCCCTTTCTGAGTGAGGTACTGAAGACACCCCACACAAAGTGCTGGTGAGCAGAGGTGGCTGCAGTTCACTAAGGAACCGCAGTATGCAGGTTACACGTTTGTAGCAGGTTAGCATTATATAGTTTCTGAAACCGTCAGTTCTATGCATTATTCAGATACTTGCCCAGTAGATAGCTTGTGAAACTTAAAACACATATGAAGTCTGACACTTCCACTTGAAGTTGTCTTTTGTTTCCACTAAGCTTGCTTTAACAGCCTGGCTTAACAACCCTGACTCCTCCTGACGTTGATAGTGCACCACAAGGAACAAGCATAGTCGCTTCTCAGACTAGCAGAAAGACAAATGACAACAGGCATTAAGTACTTAAAGTAACAAGAATTACTTATTTCCAGCCATTATTTCAGTGCACCACTGAAAGTTACAAATTAGGCTGAGAGCAGCTGTATCTGAGGCTCATCAGAAGCAGGGTAAGCAGTTCTTTCCTGATGGATTACAAATTCTACAAGCTTCTCTGGTATTAAATGCTAAATATTTATGTGTACTATTCAGTTAGCTTCATTTATTATACCTTAATAATAGAAAAAGCAACTCAGTCGCTTTACTAATCCTGAGTCACATTCCTTTCATGTGGTTTTCATTTGTTTTAACGATAATATGAAGCCCTTAGAACAAGCCTTCTTTCCAACTGTGAGAACAAGCACTGGCAGAGAGAATTAAATACTTACTTTCCTCCAGTAGGCCTCTGATAAATACATGATCTTCTGAGGAGCCCCTGCGCACTTCACTGGAGTGTTTGGAAAAGTGAAGATAGCATTTCCTTCCTTGAAATCTTGCAAAGCTTTCCACGTTTTCTCTACCGTATGAACTGAATAATTGGAACCTATTTTAGGGTGATGAAAACCCTCAGGCAAACCTTTGATCTAAGAAAATGAAATTAAGGTTTAAAGTAGAGATGGCAAAAATTTTGTCATCATCATCAAGTATTAAATGCAGACTTGAGAAACAGCTATTTAAGAAGCCTCTAGCAAAAAGAAAGCCCATACATACTTGCCAGCATTTTTTAAAATAAGCCCAGCAATCAAACAGGTATTTCCATTAGAATTCAGCAGATGATTTAGTAGGTGTAACATGTACTGAAATGACTCTGGTCTGCAAAATCTGTAGCATAGTAGAGTAGTGCATGAAATTCAGAGTAAGAATGTATAAACTCGCTGGCACATAAGTGTAAGTAAAAATAAAGTTTTTTTAAAAAAAGGCATTATGAAAATTTACAAGCTGAATGCAACTTTTCAGTAGTCAGTTGCAGATACCTGTATTTCCTCAGGTTATTTTCTTTCAACTCGACTATCTCCAGTAATTATTGCCTTACTACTCCCTCCTATGACTGAGCATCTGCTTGTGAGAAAGGGAGTTGTCCCCATTTAAAAACAACGGATTGCAGAGATTCTGTGAGCAAACAGTCACGTTACACACACTGCAAAGTGTTTGGGACGTTTACAGTTTACAGCAGGAAGTATGCTGGTGGTGAAGACAAACAGGAGGAACTATGCCTCTTTTTAAACTGTCCACTTTTGTTTTAAAGCCATATAAGTCTGTAACTATGAATTTTATTCACTGGAGAGTAATAGTGATTAACTGTATTGCATGGCTTCTACTACTGAATATTGAATTTAGTTTTATCAGGTGGTACTGAAGAGATACATATGAAGACTGAGAGGGTCACTGAACACAATGCAACTCCTCATTCCACTGACCTCATCACCAGAATTTATCTGGTGTGACTATAGTTTACCAAGAGTAGCTCTTGCTTTACGTATGCCTTGGGAGCTTTCCAAAGAGATACTCAAATATATTCTCAGATTCTACATCATACTCAGGTCAGGTTAAAACCACGAGTCAAATCGCTCAAACATCTTGCCTTTGTGTTTTCCTTCTCCTACATATCACTGTGGTCATTCTTGCGCCATAACATTCTCCTCCGAGTGCCACTGTATGAACTGTACAGGAAACCTAACACATGGGAAGGGCCCCAGGGCCTGTTTAAACACAAGTGTGGTAACCTGGCTGGTTCCTTTTGAAGTGCATCCTTTAAGAAAGATGAGGGTGGATCAAATTAATTCTGCAGGACAGATTTTACTGACTGCTGTGTGTTCCTCACTTCTCTTTACATTAGAGATGCTTCAGACTACAGTCAGCATAGCTTATTATCTCACTATTACTGACTGCCTTTAAGTTCTAGATTTAACTTGCTGCCCCATCTGCTGATATTGCCATGGAGATGTAACAAAGCTGTCTTAAGACCTTCCCAAGGGTAATTTGGGTTACTACATAGAGATCTGTGGAAAGAGTAAAGTCATTAGGCTGTGTTCTAGCTCTTTAACTCATACTCAGGTGTACCTGATCTAGTGTAAGGTGTCCCTGCTCATGGCAGGGGGGTTGGAACTAGATGATCTTTAAGGTCCCTTCCAACCCAAACCATTCTATGATTCTATGATTCTATATTAGTGTTCAATATCTTGCAGTAAAAACGTGTACTGAAAAGCCATTTACTTTAGTTAATCATTAGGGTACGTGATGCCATTAAAACTAGTGAAAACATGATTACTGTAAAACAAATACCTTTTCATAATGCAGACTAATCCCAAGGGCAATTATCAGGTACTTGTAAGATACCTGTTGTGTAAGGAAAAAAAATATTTTAGACAAAAACCAAAACATTACCTCAAAGCAAATTTAAGTTATCTGACAAAAACATAGTCACAAGGAAAGGAGATACAGGGAGCATCAGTAATGTAAACATAAGGATCCAAGATTAATTTATAGTTAAAACGCTAACTGCATTATGAGTTATACAGACAGCCTTTGCTATACACAAAACCAAGTGTCTGGAGCAAAATATTCTCTCTTTTATGTTCAGTTCACTATGAACAGGGAAAAGACTTATGATAAAGATATTTTAAATTGATGTTATTCTAACATAGTGATCTACAACAATTTTTATTAGAAACTGATTTTAGGATCAAGTAGTTCTCATAAGACTAAGTGGAATTTCCTGGCCTCCTAGATGCTGGTAGAAGGTCTTGCTCAACAGGCAGTTCCAAGGGGAACTGCAGGAGGTAGACAGACAACTCATGACAAAGAATAAGAGACTAAAAGAATTACATTATTTTTTCTTTTTTACATTATTACCTTGATATCATTCTCCAGCCAGACACAGTTCTTATCTGGATCCAATGCTGTAACTCGAGATTTGATCCACTCAACACCTTTAGGCATTACGCTTTCTGTTGGACGCGCAGAAGCTGCCAGCTGCTTTGCACCGCCGCCAACCAGGGTCCACAGCGGCTGATAGTAATGAGTCTGAAAGAAACATTCAAATGGACATTTAAGAACTGTTTAAAGGGACTTTAAGATGAAGGCAGATCACTCCAAACAGGAAGCAATGTGTTCTTAACACTGTTTTATTCTTAACAGAACAAGCTGTATAAATAACCAAGAGTTTTGCTTGACAAAGCTGGAGAGATGTGTGCATCTCTACCATGGAGCAACAAATTCCATGCAGAGCCTTCTAGAAGATGGCTAGTTGGCTTCCTCTCCACAGTTAAAGACACGTGGGGTTGGAGAGAGCTGAGAATCAGACCAAATCAGGTCACATATGTAAAACACTTATTCTTTCAATGCTTTACAGCCGAGGAACACTTACCTTACTTGGCTCAACAACAGCCACATTTTCTGCCCCCACTTTCCTCTTCATCCGAGCACTCATGGTGATTCCACCAGTGCCTCCACCCAACACAAGTACTTCATAATAATCCTTGGCAGCACACCTGGCTGCTGTATGTAAGCCAAAGGAGCTCATCTTCTGCATTCCTGGTTTCAGCAGCCATACACCAGGATGGAGACAGGAACAGGAGGACACTACTCCAATTGCTGACATCCTTCAGTAAGGGGGAAGCTACAAGGTAAGGAAAAGGAAAAGCACCAGTAACAGTTACAGAAGGTAGAATTTATATTTATTTATATGCCTGGATGCATCTTCAAGACAAGAATTAAAATACTAAACCCTTGTTGCAGCTAAACCACTAATTTGCAAATGAATTGTAATCAATTTGGTGAGGAAAAAAGAAAAAGAAAAAAAAGAACGATCGATCATGGCCTCTGCCAGGAACTGAAATTTCACACATGCAAATTAATTCTAACAAAGTATAAGAATATTTTCTGGTTGTTATGGCAGGAAGGTGTATCCGATCCTATAGCATGAGCGATGCATACGCTGTAATTCCAGCTGTGATATTACAATCCCAAAGAGGCGAGTGCCACAAGAAGGAACAAGAATTTGCCAGGTGCTGTAGATCACTGAAATATCCACCAAGGCAGCTGTGTGAACATACCGAGTGCCATTCCACCAAGTGTAACGCGTCAGCCAAACACATCGTCACGTGCGTATTTTAACGTTAGGATGGACCAGCACACGCACACATCGGACGTACCCCTGCTCACTGCTTCTCGGGGGTGCAAGCCGTCAGGGTAGGCATGCCAAGGTCTCTGGTGCTTTGAGCAAGGGCACGTGCACGAGTCTATTCTTGCAGAAGTGGTGAGCCCTAAGCTTGATAGGAAAACAAAGTTCAATGAAACAAAGAGCTTACATCTTCCTAGATCAGGGATCTTTGAGTATACCCAGAATACTTGGTTCCCTATCCATGGTCACCCCTTGGCTTTCACATCAGCAATGTAGCTGGAAACAAAGGTCAGAACCCCACACCCACCCTTGCTACAGCTGCACCCTGTCACCTGAGAAGCAAGGGACAGAGCCTTACAGTGTGATACTTAGGGACAACTGTAGCACTGGGCATGCAATTGTGTTATCTAGAAGACAGTCAAGGTTAACCCATGTTTCCCTCCCTCTGCTAGAGTGAACAAGAACTTTTCCTGTTCTAAATCCATTGTTTACACACGCTGAATATCAGATTTTAGCTTTTCAGTGATAAAACAGGTATAAACTCATTTTAATTCAGTTCCTTATTGCCACGTTGCCAATAAAGAATGAGTAAGCATTATAACCTGAAAAGCAACTTATGACGAGACTTTCCTGTGTTCTGTACCTGCTCCCTTTGTTTAATTCCTTGAGTCATCAGGCAAAAATTCCAGCTTTTTAACTCAGAAAGAGTAGAACTCATTTATGATACTTACAGGGACGAGTTTGAAAGCTAAACTAGGAACCCCAGATATTTTAAAGAAAATCTTCCAAGGTCAGCTTCAAAAATTCTCCACTATGCTACACGTAGTTGAGCAATTCATTCTGCACCTTCACATGCCAGCTTAGCATCCCTCATCTCCATGTACCCCACATTCTATATGAAGCCCCATTATCAACCCCTACAGTACAATTAATTTGAGACAGAGGGAAAATCTCAGAGGTGTCCACCACACAATTTTAATACTTTTGTTTCACAGGAAGTTTCCACAATGCAGACATATTCTTGCCAGCCCCCTCCCTATTAAAATAAAAACTGCAACTCTAGAATAAGTTAGTTTCACTTTAGAAGGCTGTTTATCATCTCTCTAGTGCAGGCAGTTATTTAAAGACATGAACAGACTGGTCAAGCAAGAGGCGGAAGATGTTCTAGCCCTAGAAATAAAAAGTGACCTGATGGAGATGCGTCCTGCTTCCTCCAAGTCAGAGAGAGATGAATTGTGAAGAGTGTTTTGCAACTCCTTTTTGCGACAGAGTTTTAAGAGGGACATCCTGTTTCCGGAAGCTCATGAACACAGGATTTTGCTTTGGGTTTTATTAAACACACAGAACAGGCGCAGTGACCTGCTGGCTGACAACACACAGCACGTCCGGACCGAGACTTCATTTTGTCATGCTAACTAAGGAATAATTATCCTCTCTGACCTAATAGATTTGGAAGCAATCACGCTTATAAGCACACACAAGATGTGTCTTGACTAACAGCAGACAAATTGACAAGAAAGCAGTATTATGTTGCTTCTAAGTTGTTTCAGCATCTAGAGAAACAATCTGAAGTGTCATTTGTAGACAGTTGTTTTAAAGAGAACAGCAAAAGTTCTTGATATTAAACTCCCAAGTTAGACAGCAGCTGCCTACAGCAGCTGTCAGTCAACAGCACATCGACCCTCTGCTTTGGACACTGGAGATAAAGGAGCAGGGGAATTGCAGGACAAAAATGAAGGTAAAGGGGAAAATTTGTAGTTAGCTTACTGAACTGAGCTGACATTTTAAACTCTTACGAGACCATTTTAACACACAGCACACTTATCCATCATCCCTTAAACTACACACAACAAACACGACAGTTGATATTAACCTTATATAGCATGAAATCACATTCCTAATGAAGATCCGTACACAGCTTGTGTAACGCTACTGCAGCGTAACTCACCTAGCAGCACATAAAGATCAGGGTGATGTGACTCACAGTAAATCCACAAAAAATATAATTTCTACAAGGACAGCTAGCATTTCACAGCTTTTCTTTTACCCCCTCCTTTTTAAAAGCCAAAAGAGACTTAGAATCATAGAATCATAGAATGGTTTGGATTGGAAGGGACCTTAAAGATCATCTAGTTCCAACCCCCCTGCCATCAGCAGGGACACCTTCCACTAGACCAGGTTGCTCAAAGCCTCATCCAGCCTGGCCTTAAACACTTCCAGGGAGGGAACATCCACAACTTCCTTGGGCAGCCTGTGCCAGTGTCTGACCACCCTCACAGTGAAGAACTTCTTCCTAATATCTAATCTAAACCTACCCTCTTTCAGCTTAAACCCATTTCCCCTTGTTTTGTCACTAACTGCCCTTATGAAAAGTCCTTCCCCAGCTTTCTTGTAGGCCCTTCAGGCACTGGAAGGCCGCTATAAGATCTCCCCGGAGCCTTCTCTTTTCCAGGCTGAACAGCCTCAACTCTCTCAGCCTGTCCTCACAGGAGAGGTGCTCCAGCCCTCGGATCATCCTTGTGGCCTCCTCTGGACTTGTTCTAGCTGCTCCAGGTCTCTCTTGTGCTGGGGGCTCCAGAACTGGAGGCAGTACTCCAGGTGGGGCCTTACGAGAGTGGAGTAGAGGGGAAGAATCACCTCCCTCGACCTGCTGGCCACACTGCTCTTGATGCAGCCCAGGATATTTGAAGATAGTCAGTGACTGTCACGCCTCCATTCATAAATCTCTCCCCCTTTTACTGTAAGTCTGTTTGTTTGCATGCTTTTAGAATAAGTCTGTTTAATACTGAAGAAAATGCACTTAAAAAAAAAAAAGTTAAAAATCACAGTTAAGACTGACCAGGAAAGCTCTGTATTATTTAGCATTTGAATGCTATTAAGCAGGTTAAGGTAGTACAAACATAAAAATAGTGACTTTTCAGTTTTTTTTAAAAAATAAATTAAAAACACTGTTTTCCAGAGTTAGTGGCTTATATCCCTTTAAGAGACTGAGAAAACAAACCATAAGGAACTATCTTTATTAAGCTGTTCTTAAAAAATAAATGAATTTAATTTCTACAAGCATCACACAGGAAATTAATTGGCTAACAACTTTTTTTAAAAACTTTTCTTTAAAGAAGAACTTTGCTGAAAATAGGCTTATTAGGTAGTGCATTACAATTTAATATTTTTTGTATGTTTTAACCAATTTCAATCTCTATCCAGGAAAACAGCAGATTCAACAGAACATGATAAGTGTTCCTCAGCCAGTTCTGTGCAGACCCCAAACCAGAGCAACTAAAACCCACCCAAGTGCATTCATTACACCTTTCGCTATAATCCACCATCCAGCCTATAAACAAACTCAAAGCATAGAAGTTATCTTTGTCTGCAGTTCTCCAGGTATCAATGGCCACAAGGAAATAAAATCAACCTCTACGGAATAAAGACGTGGGCAACAAGTCAGAAACACATGCTGGCAAAGCCCCAGAGAAGCTGTTAATTACAAGTACCAAAATTCAATCTCTTCTCGCACGCACCTACCAGGTCCGGTAGCAGATCTAACACCCACCGTTAATTCTGCAGCGTTCCCCACGCAGGGGAGGTGTCACAGAACACGTACATCCTCAGACCCAAGGGACACAGGCAGAACACCAACTGTTCAAAGCCATTCTCTTGTCAGGTCTGCACATTCCTGTGCAGTAAATGAGCCTCGAGTGACACAACTAGTGCCCAGAACAAAGATTTAACTGAAGCGCGACACTTCGCACGGAGACACGGGACTGGAGTATCCATCGGATGCGCAGCTCCCGAGACTGACCGCCTCCCTGAGCCAGGTGAGGAACAATCCGTTGCAGGGAGTTAGAACAAAGGAAGTTACAAAACTCTGCCTAGGAAGGGTAAAGAGCAGCGCACGGACCCTCTCCACAGCCGCCCGCGGTTTAAATGTTCCGCCCACGCTCACTCGCGGCTCCAGCGTCCAGCCGGGCAGGCAGCCGAGCTGCGAACCCCGCACCCCTTCCATCGCTC
>NW_010298335.1:0-1963 GCF_000700745.2 Antrostomus carolinensis
TTAAAAAAGGGGTTTTTTTAAAAGGTAAGTAACTACTATATATGGCAAGGCGCTTTTTTGTTTGTTTTTCCTAATTAAAATAATTTTCACCTTTTTACATGATCTCGTGGGTATTGATTTATATTAAACAGCAGCGTTTGCTTCCCCTTCGTATTTTGTTAGGTGTTGAAAGCAGAAAGTGCTGAGTTAGAGACTCCGGTATCGTCTCGTTGTATTAATATCTGGGCTGCAAACTACCTTTTTTAATACCCAGAAAAATGCTTAAAGTCCTCTTGTCCAGTTCGGTCTAAAACTGAAGAGATACACAAATCCTGACGTCTTAGACTACAATGCTTTTGCCTTCAGGACACTTAATGCCTATTTGTATATGTAGAGACAGTGTTTGAAACCTATAATGCACAGGACATTGAGTTAAGTGGAGCTTTTCTAGTTTATAAACAATCTGCAAAAAGTTTGGAATCGATTTAACCTCTTTTATGTTGGCCTTTTGCATAAGGTACAGCTTTGTGTGGCAGGATAAAAAAAAAATAAATTAAAAAAAATAATAAAGCTTTCTGGACCCTGCCGAAGGCGTTCTGAAACTGGAAGACGCATATACATCTTTCTGTAGGAGAAAGCCTTTGATTATATATATGTGAAAAGTGTCGTGCAACCGGACCCGCTCGAAAAGGCTTCAGAAAAGAAGGGGGGGGTGAGAGCTTAGCGCATCCTGACGGGCTTTTTAAATGCTATTGATTGGGACAAGCTGTTCAAAACCCCAGTAACAGTTAATCTGCCTGTTAATCAAGCCACTAAGGAGCTCAATGCGAGTTTTATTAGCAACTGGAGAACACAGGCAGCAGAAAGGATCAAAAGCCTACACCCTTGATATTTGTAAAACCAGCCTTTCCCAAAAATGTATTTTCAATTACAGAGTAATTCGGGGCTTATCAGGGCTCGCTCGCAGCCCCACGCAGATGGTTCCGCAGGCGCTGCCAGTGCCACGAGTGACCCCGCGTCGAGCCGGCCCCGCCGAGCTGCGGGTTTAAAAATAACGCGGTTCAGGAGCGGGGGGGTCCCGCTCTCGCCTCTCCCCCACCTCGGGCTCTCCTGGCCTCCCGAATTAGCAGCGAAACCTAAATTTGGCAAAGCACGAGGAAGTGATAGAAAAACTCCTCGGATTCACGTCAACTGTGTTATTAGGCGGAGGGGTCGAGGGCTTTTTTTCTTTAGCTGGCATATTTGATTGATCGCGGCAAGTTTGCAGGGTACATTTCCCTCTGCCCATGCTTTTGGTGGAGCCGCTCATTTAATTCCTAAAAAAAAAAAAGGTTAAATCACAAGATTCGTAATTTGGAGAGCCTGAAAGTTGTATTTCAATTAATTTAATGACCAGAAATATTATTATATCGAGTAAAATCAACATTTGATCTTGTCATTTTTAATGCAAACCGATTGCTTTATATGTCAGCGAGATATGCATATAAAAGACTATCTGGTCAGAGGTAATTATGTCACAGCTTTTTCTCGGCATGACAGCTGGATAAACACCATCTCCAATAAACATCTCTAATTAGGGAGGAGGATCTGAGATAGATGGTGTTTGATTTATTACTGAAGGAGAATGTCCATTTACCGGTATATTATAGTGAAGCATCACAGGGAGCGTTCCCGCTCATACACCATAAGGAATATTTGGAGCTGCGGGAGGACAGGTAAGCGGTGTTTTAGGTTTTACGCTGTTATTTTGTTTCGTGTTATTTCGGAGGAAGAACGACCTTTCTAGGGTATGTCTCTCTCTCCCACTGATGCCCTGATTAAGCAGAGGCGCCCAGGGCTGGGAAGGCAAACCCGAGTTTGGGGGTGAGAGGGGGTCGCCTCAGGGCTACTGGACTTTCCCCCAGCCCAAGCAAGGCGACCGAGCCTCCGTGGCGACCGGCCAGCCCCCGGCGTTACTCAAGGAAGGGCGGTTGGGACACGGCTC
>NW_010298336.1:0-879 GCF_000700745.2 Antrostomus carolinensis
CGTGACGAGCCCATGATATTTACCACATCAACTGGGTGGTTTTTTCTCTTTTTTTCAGCTTTTCTCCTCTTTTTTATTTTTTTAATATTTTTTTCCTACCTGTCAGACCTGAGATTTTTATTTTTTTTAATAGCAGTGCAAATGGAAGCGGTTGGCAGATGCGAAATGACAGCCCCGCTGCAGGAGACAGACAAATTACCTCCAACCTCAACTCCAGACACCCACAGACTCCCAAACAAAGGGAGAGGATGATGATGAGGGAGGGTGTAACGAGTTGTCGGGGCTCAGCGAGGTTGCCCATCTCTATCCATGGGTGCTGTGTGGGTGTGTCCCATGTACACTGATGCCATGAGCCATCCTGTTGCAAAGGGATGACACGTATGACATCATATTATGGGTGGGTGATGCTAAAAAACAATGAGGATGTGGGGACAGAGCTGTCCCCTTGGAGGGGACATACCAAGGGTGACATGGATCCAGGAGCAGTGATGCTGTTGGGCATCCCTGTATCTGCCTGGCACCACGCTGGCTTTGGGACAGACCCAGGATGGGCTTGTGACAGCCTGGGGAGGGTGACAATGACACTTTTCACCCCAAGGCCACATGAGGAGAAGGGCTGGGGTGCACCTTGAAGTTCACACATCCACCTCGGCCACCCTTCGCCTGCCCTTTGCTCCCAGAATCAGCTGGGTCTGCCATGCCAGTGCTCTCAGAATCAACTGGCTCTGCCACCCCAGTGCTCCCAGAATCAGCTGGCTCTGCCACCCCAGTGCTCCCAGTTGGCTCCCAGTAGGCAATCAGGGTGGTCCTGGTGGGGAGGATTTAATCCTTTGCTGTGTAACCTTTGCATCCCGTCCCACGTGCCGGCCAGGCGCCCAG
>NW_010298336.1:988-1351 GCF_000700745.2 Antrostomus carolinensis
CCCCTCCCACCCCCCTGCTCTTGCTTCGAAATTAGCGAGGTAGAATTCTTGGGCTAATTATGCATTCAAACGAGCAGGCTTCGTTAATGTGGCACTAAGAGGAGCCTGAAAATGATTGTGAGACGATGAAATTGAAATTGGAGCACGGCACTTCTAATGCATCTGGAGTCACTCTTGCGTGCCCCGGCAGATGTAACCCGGCAGTGACCGGCAGCCACGAGCAGGCTTCGTTAATGTGGCACTAAGAGGAGCCTGAAAATGATTGTGAGACGATGAAATTGAAATTGGAGCACGGCACTTCTAATGCATCTGGAGTCACTCTTGCGTGCCCCGGCAGATGTAACCCGGCAGTGACCGGCAGCC
>NW_010298337.1:0-3135 GCF_000700745.2 Antrostomus carolinensis
GAGGGATCTGTCACAGGGAGGGTGACCTTGATCGGAAACGAGTCTTGCCTGAGGGAAATGGAGATGCTGGATACAACACAGTCTGTGCCATTAGGGTAGAACAAAGGAATGTCTGCTTAGCTGTAGATACCATTTCCCAGGATGTGAGACAGAGAATGCCAGTATAAAACCTTAAGGAGAGGTCCAGCACACAGTGCTACTTGCCTGGGATCCTCTCGGGAAATCCAGAAGTTCTGCATATCTTTCTGCGCTGATGTTTTCTTCTTGTCTTTCAATCCAGTGGAATGGATTGCTTTGAGGTTATGAACATCTCTCACTAGACACAGATGCTGGTGCTGCTGCCTGCCTGATGTAGGCAATGTGTTGGAAAAAGAGGGTGAAATGCAGACTGCTGAATACTGTCTGATGAACCTTTTTGGAGGGGGGGGGTTGTGGGAGGGTAGTGCTTCATTCTGCTGTCCTTGTGTAGTGGTGAGCATCCATAGCAGCTTCCACAGTTGTTGATATTGCCAGGATGGCTCCTTCTTCCTCCTAAGGCAGGATCTGTAAAGAAACGTAATGAGGTGGGTGTAGTCTTTGCTCAACTTCCCCTACGTGTGAGCGGCAGATGAAGAAATGACCAACACCAAGATGTCTTCAGGCATCAGCACTTTATTGAAGCTTTGCACTGGTTATATATCCTTTTTCCCTCCAGCACACCCCAAGCACCTGGCACTCTTTCACTTTTGATTCGTTACCGAGTATCACACACGCGCCTAAACAACTGACATGATTGGATAAATCCACCTGTTCACAAGCCATTCTTTTACTTCTGACTGGTTACTAATTACAGCTCACACACCATCCTTATCTTGTCTCATACACATTCCTTCTTGTTTTTTCTCACTTTGTTTTATTTTTCACTTAAGGTCAGGAATTAATTGCTCAAGGCTGAGGCTGCCTGCAGCTTTGGCTCTTAAAGCACCAACACTTGTGCACTTACACAGGTGACCACGGTAGAGGTGGTGTGTCCTTGTACCACACATGGCTCAGTCTGATGTCTGGATGCACACCAACCCCTGCAGAGCAGCCTAGCTCTGGTTTTCTCTGGTAAAAATTCCCCCACCCTGTTGATATTGTGAGGGCAATTGCACTTCAGCATTTGGTGTGGTCTTGTTGAAGATTAAGATCTGTGTGGACCGGGATCAGAGCTGTCACAACTCTAATCACAGAAGCTTTAAGAACTAAATTTCTTTTTGAAATTGCTGAAAAGGCACAAAGCATCCAGTCAGCTGGGAAGAGTCTAAGAGTCACAGAGTGGCTTTGCAGCCCTTCATATGTTCTTTGTGCCAATCATGTGGGAAGGTGAGGATATGGAAAGGCCTGGGTCATGCTGAGAGAGGGGTTTAGAGCTGGGGCATGTTCTTGTGGTGGAACAATGTCTGGATATTATGGCAATGATGGCTCCAAGTGGTAGTGAGTAGGGCCCGGACATCCATCATGGGGACTGTGGCCTTCAGCAGAGTAGGGTGTTGCCTGAGGGATATGGAGCTGCTGGGTTGAACATGGCGTGTGTCATTGGGGAAGAAATGGAGAACATCTGCTTAGCCAATCTCATTTCCCATATGTTGTGGTTTTGTCTAGAATAAAGTTAAGTTTATTCCCAGTAGGTGGTGTAGTGCTGTGTTTTGTATTTGGGAAGAGAATAATGTTGGTACCAGAGTGATGTTTCAGCTGTTGCGAAGCAGTGTTTCTGTTGTCAAGGACTTTTCAGCTTCTCACGCTGCCGTGCCAGCAGAGGCTGGGAGTACAGAAGAAGCTCGGAGGGGACACAGTTGGGACAGCTGACCCAAATGAGCCAAAGGAGTATTCCATACCATATGACATCATACCCAGTATATAAACTGGGCTGATTTGGCTGGTGGGCTCTCTAGTTTCAGAACTACCTAGACATCATTCAGCATGTGGTGAGCAGTTGTGCCGTGCATCACTTGCTTTGTGTATTCTTTTATCATTATGATGTTTGTTATTTTCTTCCTTTTCTGTCCTTCTAAACTGTTTTAATCTCAGGCTACAAATTTTATCTTTTCGTTCTTTGATTCTCTTCCCCATCCCACTGGGGAAGGGGAGAGTGAGTGCGCAGCTGTGTGGTGTTTAGTTGCCGCCTGGTGTTAAAGCACGAAACCATGGCACCAAAGAGAGGATGCCAGCAGAGAACCTTGAGAAGTGTTCCTGTGCACAGTACTACTTGCCCAGGATCCTCTCGGGACCTCCAGAAGTTCTGCATATCCTCGTGCCCCTGTCTCTGTGGTCTTCCTGCCAAAAGTGTTCACATCTGCCATACTTGCCTCTAATCACTTCTGTTTTATGTGGAATGTTGTTGGTCAAACAGAAGCTTTTCGAAATGCGGATCATGCTGCTAGCCTTCTCTGAAGCTCTCCTTGATCACCTCTCTGTTCATCTGTCTTGATAGAGAGGGGAAAGGGGAAGAAGTGCTCTCCATAATTGAGATGTTGGGAAACCTGGCGTTTTGGTGTGGTGGGATGGGTTCTTTTGTTTTTCTTCTCTCCTCTTACTGAGAACTCCCACCCCTTTGGTTGTTTTCTCTCCCATTGTCAAAGTGTTGATAATGTTGGATGAGACACATACTGCTGAGTTTTGACAACTGCTAGGTGGCAGAGATTCAAGTGGTTGGCCATCAGTGTTGTGGATAGTATTTCCTCTCTCTCTAGCTGAGGTTGACGTTGAGAGCATACCCTTATCTTTCACATCTCCCTTTTGCTTCCCTTGTGATAGAAGTGCATTAAGGGTGCAGGGAGCACTGTCCAGCATTTTCAAAGCCGCTGCAGAACATGAGAAATTTTTTTCTGTCCCGCTACCCCAGCAATGTCTCAGAACGTTAAGTGAAAATGTCCCTTAAAACCAGTTCTTTTGTCCTGAATTTTTTAAATTTATTTTTTAAATTTGGAAGAACCAAGAGTGATGCTACAGGTAGCTTATTCAAACCTAAAGAAGATGTATTTTGAGAAACAGATGTCCTTTCGTTCCTGTTCAGTTGTGGTATCCTCATGTTGGATCAACCCAGTGTTGCCTGGACTGTCATGTCTGTAGGTCTGGTTGAGCACAGCACCACTGTCTGCTCTCATTCCTTTCCTG
>NW_010298338.1:0-509 GCF_000700745.2 Antrostomus carolinensis
AGGATTTACTGGTGACATAAATCTAAATAAAGTCTTAAAAATCCTTTTGGGGACATCTTTAAGTATGAACTTGTAAGTACTTTGAAAGTAATTCTTTCCTTTCTCGGGAACTAGGGAAAAATTATACCAATACGAGCAATTGGGACACACATCAAACATTCTCTGAGACACGATCGCTTGTGTAAATGAGTACATTGATAATGACTTGAAGGTTATATCCATTCATATTTTAGTTCAAAATATTCGGTAATAATTAGTTATTGATCAGTCACTGTATGAGTGTGGCTGGGGAGGATTTGCCTTTCTGCAACACCCTACACTTGCCCTTATTATATTTCATTAAGTTTTTCTCTGCCCAGTTCTCCAGCCTGTCCAGGTCTCGCTGGAACCACACAGAATCACAAAATCATTAAGGTTGGAAAAGGCCTCTAAGATCACCCAGTCCAACCATCAGCTCATCACCACCATGTCCACTGTTCCTGAGTGCTACCGCTACAGGTTTCTTGAAC
>NW_010298339.1:0-225 GCF_000700745.2 Antrostomus carolinensis
TTTCTCTCACACATTCTCACTCCTCTCTCCCCAGGTGTAAAGTATGCAGGTTGGGGTTTTTTTTGTTTGTTTTTTTCTCTTCCTCTCTTTCCTAAATAGTTTATCCCAGAGGCATTACCATCATTACTGATAGTCTTGGCCTTGGTCAGCAGTGGGTCCATCTTGGAGCTGGCTGGCATTGGCTATGTCTGACCTGGGGGAAGCTTCTGGCAGCTTCCTACAGAA
>NW_010298339.1:309-901 GCF_000700745.2 Antrostomus carolinensis
TAACACAACTGGGAAAAATAATTTTTCTACTTTATTTTTATTTTCAATAACTTTTTATGTTAAAAATGGTGGGTTTAGATAATCAAACTCACGAAAGGAAGAAAGTAACAATAACAGGACAGATAAATATTTTCCCAAAACCTGTGAAATTTTACTGTTAATCATCTTTTCTTTTCTCAAACAGATGTCTCTCTTGAAAAGTGACTTGAATCCGCATCTACTTTTCACAGAATCACAGAACTGCCTAGATTGGAAAAGACCTTTAAGATCATCAAGTCCAATCATCAGCCTGAAACACTGACAAGTCCCTAACTAAACCATGTCCCTAAGCACTATGTCTAGACGACTCTTAAGTATCTCCAGGGATGGGGACTCCATCATTGCACTGGGCAACCCGTTCCAATGCCTGATAAAGAAGTCTCATTAAAAAGACAACTATTTCATGATCATCCAGCTTGACTCTAGTACATTAATATAACAGCTGAATAATACATGGAATTATTCCAGTTAAATTAAAGTATATAAGGTTGCTTCTGTCTGTGACTGTTGTTTCATTCAGAACATTTCAATGGGAATCACAGAATCACAGAAT
>NW_010298340.1:0-1981 GCF_000700745.2 Antrostomus carolinensis
AGGCACCCGTGGGCGCCGTCCCTGGGGAAAGTATCTCCGGGCTCCAGGCGGGACGGGGGCTGGGAATGGAAGGGTAACAGGCTCAAAGCAGGGGCAGGGCTTAGAGCACAGCCGGGGAGCACCGTCCTGCGATACCACCCCTGCAAAATCACTCGGGGGACATTTGAGGGGCTGCCGCGGGCAGCCAGGTCCCCGTTGCTTCCCCCGGGAGCATGTCCGACCGTCTCCGCAAGCCCCCGGTTTGGGGGACGCAAGAAGCAGCGTATTTGCACCGGCCTTCCCCAGCCTGAGCTGCTCTTTCCGTCCGCCCCGTGGGAAGCGCGTCCCCGGCGGCGCCGGGGCAGTCGGTGTCCCCCCAGGCACTGCCGTCGGGGCTGGCAGCGGGGCCGCCTGCAACAAGTGGGGTCCCTGAATGATTTATTTTTTCCCCCTCCTTGAGCTCAGAACTCCTCGAAGGCGGGGTACCGCGCAGAAAGGGAAGGGGAGGACAGGGCCCCGAAGTTATTACACAAAATAATGAGTTCTCCAGCAGATCCCTTCGGGCTGAGCCTGTGCCGGTGCGGGGATGCACACATCCCGCCCGCCGCCCTCCAGAAATCCCCACATTAGCAAGAAAACTTGGGGGTGTTTCAAGTGCATTCCAAGAAAATTAATGTGGAAGTGAGGGGGGGTTTTTTGGGTTTGAGGGGGTTCTTTTTTGCTTGTTTTAATCAAGAAAGGAGTGTATTTTCACTCCTCCTCTCTCTCCCGAGGTTTTTCAGATAAATTGGAGTGCTTTTCAGAGGCAACCTGGAGAAGAAATAATAGAAATATTAAAGCACTGTCTTGGTTGCACTGATCTTGTGGTGCCTACAGCACCTTACTTTAAATGCCCGTTAGACTGTAAAATCCTGTCAGAACTGTATTCATCGCAGCAATAACAGTAATAATGTATTTTATCCGAAGCTGCATTATCTCCCTCACAACAGAAACTACAAACAAAATGTATGTTCCAAAAGAAAGGGAAAAGGTTTCATTTAATCCAGAAAATAATTAAAATCTCATGTATTTTTATTGGTTTTAGTATCCAGCAGAGTGAAAATATTGAAACTCCGAGACCCCTTGCATTAAAAAGTCACAACTGTTCTATTTTATTAGTTCTGACTGTGTGAAAAAAATTATAAGGACAACATTGAAAAAATCCGGCTTTTAGAGCCCCGAATGGCCATAAAACCAATAAAATCAACTATAAAACCTGCACTAGTGATATTAAAAAATTATGTAGTTCAATAAATGTGACATTTCATGAATGCAGATTTAATAGTCTCCAACCTGTGGAAGGAGGAAGGCTAAGGTCTAACAATTGAATTTGAAAGGGGCGGTGCTGTAGAACTGCAAAATTAAGTGCTTCATTTTTCTTGTTAGGGATTATGCAGTGGTAGTGGAATGTAATAACTGTGCCATTAAAACTTCCTTTTAACAAGACCTATTGCTTGTATAAAAGTCAGAAAAGAATAATCTCTTCCTCTATTTATTTGTTTCCAAATAATACAGCAAAACATTTTTTTTCTTTTCGCTTAAACTTGTTCTCAGGATTTTGAATCGACAGCTTGTAAAATATTGTGGGGGCCCATCGTACTGCTGCCTCGTATCATGCACGTCGTTATTCCAGAGGGCAACGGGTCATCGGTTTACTGTACATTTATTAAGTAAATCAAGCTGCAAATCCAACACTTCCAGATGAAAACATTAGCTAAACCCCTTGGAAAGAGCAATGCCTGGGAGACTGAGCACAGAGAGAAAAAATAATCAAAACTGTCAGCTTGCTTTACGTGTACCTGATATTTACAAGACACAAGACCACGCTTTAAAGGTGAGTTTTGGCATTTGCTAACAATGTAAAGAAAAAAAACCCTCAACCTCCCTATATTATTAAAAATATATATATTTCCATTTCACCAACACCCTTTCTTCGTGCTCTGAGACTCTTGGTTATTAAGAT
>NW_010298341.1:0-5751 GCF_000700745.2 Antrostomus carolinensis
TGGTGTCCGGCGGCAATAAGAAATACTTCGGGGTGGATCTGGCGAGCGGCACGCTGCTAGTAAGCGAGCGGATAGACCGGGAGGAGCTGTGTGGAGCGCTCTCTCCCTGCTCTCTCAGCTTTGAGATCGTGGTAGAAAACCCGCTGGAATTGTATAGTGGCTCCGTGGAGATCCAGGACATCAATGACAACGACCCGGTTTTTCCCAGCAGCCAGACGAGGCTGGAAATCAGCGAGTCGGTGGTGGCCGGGGCTCGCTTCCCGCTAGAGAGCGCGCAAGACCCCGACGTGGGGATTAACTCTTTGCAGACCTACCAGCTCAGCGCAAACCCGCACTTTGCGCTCGACGTGCAGACAAGAGTGGATGGCAGCAAGTATGCCGAGTTGGTGCTTGAGAAGGAGCTGGACAGGGAGGAGGAAAGGGAGCTGCACTTGGTCTTGACAGCGCTGGATGGAGGCAGCCCGCCACGGTCGGCCCAAGTGCAGATCCACATTGACGTTGTGGATGCCAACGATAACGCTCCAGTCTTCAACCAGTCCACCTACAAGGCCAGCGTGAGGGAGAACATGCCCAGCAGTACCCTGGTCGCCAGGATCAGTGCATACGATCTGGATGATGGGCCCAATGGAGACATCGTCTATTCCTTCAGCAGCCACACGCCCACCAAGGTACGAGAACTCTTTGCTCTGGACTCGGCCACGGGGGAGTTGAGGGTCAAGGGACAGCTGGACTACGAGGAAACAAAGCTGTATGAGATTTACTTACAGGCTAAAGACAAGGGTGTCGTTCCTGGTGTGGCTCATTGCAAAGTTCTGGTGGAAGTCGTGGATGTGAATGACAACACTCCAGAGGTGACAGTGACTTCTGTGTACAGCCCCGTGCCTGAAGATGCGGCTCCAGGAACGGTCGTAGCTCTGCTAAGTGTAATGGACTTGGACTCCCATGACAACGGCCTGGTGAACTGCTTCATTTCCCCTGGGATCCCATTCACACTCAGCTCCTCCCTCAAAAACTACTACACATTGAAAACAAAAGCAGCTCTGGACCGGGAAGAGGTATCAGAGTATAACATCACTATCACAGCCAGGGACTCGGGCTCACCACCCTTGACTGCAGTAAAACAGATCCTGGTGCAGGTGTCAGATGTCAATGACAACGCGCCCAAGTCTTCCCAGGACTCCTATGATGTCTATGTGCTGGAGAACAATGTACCTGGTATCCCCATCCTTAATGTGAGTGCCACAGACCCGGACCTCGGGCACAATGCCCATCTCTCCTATACCCTCTTGCAGGGTGGCCCCACTGTAGGTCACATCTTCTCCATCAACCGGGAGAATGGCACTCTTTACTTGCTCACCTCCCTGGACCATGAAGACCAGGTGGGGTTCAGTATGATGGTGCAGGTCCAGGATGGCGGCTCTCCACCTCTGTCCACTAATGTCTCAGTCAGTGTGTTTGTCACTGACCTCAATGACAATGCCCCAACTGTGCTGTACCCTCACCCCAACACTACCACCACCTCTACCAATTTGGTGGCACCAGGCTCTCCTGCTGGGCATATGGTCACCAAGGTGGTGGCGGTGGATGCGGATGCAGGGTACAATGCCTGGATCTCCTATACCCTGTTGCAGGCCACTGACCCAAGCCTCTTCTCAGTTGGGCTGCACAGCGGGGAGATCTTCACAGCCCGCCAGCTCCGAGAGGATGACGCTCCCCAGCACACTCTAGTCATCCTTTTGAAAGACCATGGGGAGCCTGTGCTGTCCACCAGTGCCACTGTCTCCATCTCTGTAGCCGAAATGGTCAAGGAGGTGCTCACTGACCTTACTGATGTGGCACCTGCCAATGATCCTAGGAGGCATGTGACTTTCTATCTCATCCTGGCTGTGATTTTGGTGTCAGCAGCTTTCTTCATCACCATGTTGTCAGTGGGCATCTTCAAGTGCTACAAGTGGAGGCAGTCAAAGGACATATTCAACAGCTCCAGGAGCACCCTGTACAGGACACCAGGACCCTTTCACCACATTGATGCTGTGCGGGGTGGCTTCACGCCACCCAGCTTGTACCACCAGGTCTATCTCACCACAGACTCTCGCCAGAGTGACCTCCTGTGTAAAAAGCCCTTCACTTCCAGCCCCCTGGGAAGCCGCCAGAGTACCATGAGGAACGGTGAGCCAGGGCTATACCACCAGATCATTGGCACTGCCACCCAGCTCCCCACACCTGCAGAGGTAATGTAGCTCCTTCCTTGGCATGTCCCAGCGCTGGGCAGATCCATGGCTCATTTGTGCCGTATCATGGAGTAGCAGATTGGGGTTGGGGGGAATATCCAGTTGCACCATGCCTCTAAAGAGTGGTTAGCTATAGCTGAACAGGTCTTCTTCAGAGTCAAATGAGCCGTCCTGAGCACTGATGACATTGGCACTGTGGTGAGCAGGATCAAGTGAGTCAGTTTGCTCAGGTTAGCAAACATAATGTCTTTCCAATGCAGTTTTGGGTACACCTTGCATGAGTAACTGGTGGAAGCTGAGGTGAGCTTGCAGCCACTTGCAAATCCATGGCAGAAAGTTTGCTGCTAATGGTATTTCCTTCCCTTTGCAAAATGAGAGCCGAGGGGGTCAGGCACCGGGGAGGGGAACATCTCCTCTCTGTATGGTGCCCTGATGTGGGCTGGGGAGGTGGTGGTGCAAATGGGGCTGGGAACCACTAGCTGCCAGCCATGGTTCAGGGCGTCACTTCCCATAGTGTAGTATGCAAAGCTGAAGGACGATGCTGGTTCCTCTGACAGATTGTGGCCACAGAGCAGTTCCTTCCATCTGTGTCTCGCTTCATATTTGACTCCTGATGGTTCTGTTTTTGTTTCTGTGGAAATTATGTGATGATGTTCACTTCAGGGTGGTGGGGGGGTGGGATTGCAGACTTGCAACTACCCCAGTTGCTTGCAGGGCTCCGCTGAGCTGGACTGTGGCTTTGAGCAGGATGATGAGTATTCCATCACGGTGTTGTTTTAAGAACCCAATTACAAGCTCTACATGATTTGTAAGATGCTGTCTCCGGGTGATGTCTAATGTCCTGACTGAACAAACTGCAGCCAGGAAGGCGTTTGTGCATTGCAGGCAGCTTCTGTGCTTCTTCCCCAGTGGGAATTATGCAGCTTAATTTGAGAGCTTTCAATTACAGTAACACTTCAATCCTCTGAGGTGAAGCCGGGTAGTGGATCCAGCAGAAGCGGGGAGGGAATCTGCTGGGTTTCCAAGGTGGCTGGTGCTGGTAATGTGTCCCTTCCAGGGAAGCTGTGAGTAGGAGTGACCGGTTCCTCAGAGCAGAAGGAAATGAGATGCAGCGGAAGCTGTGCACGGGTGTGGGGGGTGCGTGTGCCGCCTGCTCACTGTGGCCAAATCATTGGCAGAGGCAGAAACCTCCTAGAATTATTTTATGCCTTTTTTTTTTTTCTCTCTTGTGTCACTGCTCAGACTCAGCATTTCTGATTTGTGGCAGGGGGGGACAGCTGCAGCAGCTGCAGGAGCAAGTGTTCTTTTGCATTGTGTGGGTTGTGGTACAGCTGGAGACAAGGATGTCCCCTCTACCAGGGGGTCCTGGCAAGATGCCTACAGGAGTGGGGGCAGTAAATGGTTTGAAAGTGGGGATGGAAGGAGGTGATAATGGGCAGGCAGTAAGCCTGAGCCCTGGCCATGGCTTGCTCCTCCTCCCCAGTACTACACTGGAAAGGTACTGGCAGTGAGAAACCAGCTGGGCTGGCACTGGGCCCTGGATTTTCAGTCTTTGTGGTGACAGAAGATCCAGCCCAGTGCCACGGACTGCCAAGCCTGAAAAGGCTTCACACCCCTTTTCTCTACAGGGCAACAGCCAGACCTCAAAACTGATGCAGTGGGGACGGTGCTGGCCCCATCTGTAGCAGGTGGTGTGTCCTGCCATGAGGGACCCTGCCCTGCAGGATCTCCACTGATATCTCAGCTCCCTGGGTCATCTGGTTTGGAGCCTTTCCAAAGGGTGAGCTCTGGCCCTCTGGAGTGGGGACATCTCCTTTTCCATCCTAGATACTCTGTATCCTTCCTGCCTTGCCACCATTCCCATCCTGGACTTTGGCAGACCCAGGCAACAGCAGGATCCCCCATGTGAAGCCTGTCCCTTGCTCAAGACTCTTGGTGACGAAGCCACCTCGGGACACTAAGTGGATTCTCCCAAACCGTGTGGGCTTCACAGGGGGCTTCTGCTGAGGCACTGCAGCAGCATCAAACCCATTCCCAGGGGCACAGCACTTTGTGTTGCCAGCAGCAATGTCTGTCACCCAGCTGTGCTGTCTGCGGCCCTGCCTGGAGTGGGGACAGGGCACATCCCAGAATCAAGGTTACTAGGACAGCTTCCTGCTGGTGGCACCGTTAGAAGCTCTCAGGGAATGAGTACGTCCGAACAGATGTTCGCTTCTGGATGCTGAGGAATCCACTTGTCCAGCATTTTCCTGGGTTGACCCTTTAAGAGTGCCTTCTCCCCTCCCCTGGAGCAGGCAGTAGGTGGGACCCGGGCCGTGTTCTGCACCAATCGCGAGGTCCTTTGCTCTGTCTCTCCCTGACTGGCAGCAGGGTAGTCCCATCCCATGGCTCTTGGAACGGGTAGGGAGGGCCTGGGAGGGTGTGTTGGGGGGGCACTCGATGGCAGCACTTCCACTGATTCTGTCCTCACTCAGGAGGAAAGTGTGCCTCTCAGCGTCCATCCTGCCAAGTATGAGTGTCCCCAGCCTCTCTCACACATTCCCCCAGGTCTCCTTGGTGCCTGTGTGATAGGGACAGGCAGGGTTCCCAGCAGGAACTTGCTCCCCTGTCTGCCACCCCACTGTGGACCCCAACCCCACAGGGACTGCATGCACCTATGGGAGCTCAGGGTGGCCTTGAGTGTGCTGAGGACTCATGACTGCATGAGGCTTCTGCAGGGGTGTGAACTGAGCTAACACCCTACAGCTTGCTACCATCCTCTGCGACAGGGTGAGGGGGAAATGACTGCTCTGCTTCCCTCTGGGGTGGCTGAGACCCCCGCTTTTGCCCCCCGGGAGATCATTTGACTGCAAAGCTGTGTCTGCCACAGAATTTCAGTACATGTGTCTGGCAGGTGGGAGGCTCAGGCCTTTTTCTCAGGCTGAACGTCCTGACCTGATGTTGCAATTTGGTGGTGGTCTAGTGGGCTTGTTGGCTGGCTCTGTGTGTTTGCAGCTATTCAGTTACTGTGAAGGTTGACCCCTTCTTGTCTCAAGGTGGGAAAGGGGCATCCAGCTGTTTGGGAATGGCTTCCCCATCTCTGCCTTCCCACCTTCTGCCTCGAACCCATGGGAGGCTGGCAGGTGCGGGCATCCCTATCTCGGTGCGAGCTCTTCTGGCTGATGGTGATACTGGTGGCAGTGATGCCTCACAGAGGCAATCCTGGGGTCTGGGCAGTGCCCAAAGCATTAGCTGGGGGGGAGAAGAGGAGTGGGAGAAGAGCCTCTGGCACCTCAGGGCTTTAACAAGCACCTTTTCATCAGGCATGAAAAGTCCTTTGGCCCGCGTTTGTGACAGCTGCCCTTTGTCTGTGGGCGAGATGTGAAGCCACCATTGTGGAAGGGGCAGCGCACAGGGAGGGTTTGTACCTAGCTTCCAGGCTGCCAGGACGTGCAGTTTCCCTGCGAACGGGAAGCGAGCTGTCGGAGCAAGTGACTTGGGCTGGTGGAGGGGAGGCCGGGGGTGGCAGCCTCGCTGATGC
>NW_010298342.1:0-864 GCF_000700745.2 Antrostomus carolinensis
CACCCCCAAGAATGAAGCTGAAGACTCGGCCTCTGTCTCGGCTTCATCGGTGGTCTCAGGGGGGGACACGGACTCGCCCATCTGCTCTTGGCTCTTCTTTAGCCTGTGTGGGGCAGAGGAACCAGGCGTTACACGGCCGTGCCCAGCTCGGAGGTCCCACAGAAGGAGGGTGTGAGGGTGGCTGGCAGCAGCCAGTGTGCCCCAGCTGCCCACACACCGCTCCTTGCAAGGTGCCTACAGCAGAGCGGGTCTTTCCCGAGCACACACTGAGCTCATAAAAAGGTCACAACAGGCACTGACAGATCAGCAAAACACAGGGAAACGCTCTGTGATGGGTTAAACTGTCACAGGGGGAAAGCAGCTGCTTTAACTCCGGCACTTTCACTGCCCACTCATGACCTGCAGAGATTTTAGCAGTTTCCTTGCCTTCACTTTCCAAAACATCATCCTCTAAGAGCAGGATAGATGAGAAAATGCAATGAGGGAACTGAAGCAGTGTCACACACATATGTTAAATACCCTGCAGCATATTTTATTTGATGGCAGTGATTAATAATCCCTGATCTTGTCTCCCTTTTTGGTGAGAACTGCTTGTCATACAGAGGCAGCACCTGAGCCCCTCGGCTGACGTCAGTCACCCAGGGCTAAGCTGGCAGCAAGATGCTCCCAGCCAGCATGCACCAGCACTCTGATCTCTAGGGGAACTCAGCAAAAAGAGGTTTTTTTTTTTTTTTCCTTAAAAAAAATACCCCACACACTCACTTCTCTCTGTTAAAGATGACAAAGTCTTGTTGGATAGCTTCAAGGCATTCTTGGAGATAGTCATTTTCCTGTTGAACAAAAACAATACAGCCATAAGCAGTG
>NW_010298342.1:907-6424 GCF_000700745.2 Antrostomus carolinensis
CCCACAGCCACCAGCAGCTTCAGCTGACACCGCTGATGGGAACAGTGCCCTGGTTTGGGGAGTGCTCTCTGCCCAGAGGAGGGAAAGCCAACACCATGGAGAGGCCAGCACATGGCCTGAGCCAGTGAGTCCCTGTGAGAACAAGGCACAAAGCTGCCATCTTGTCCCACCACGGCTGCGCAGGGTCATCACAGAACCCCAGACTGGTTTGGGTTGGGAGGGACCTTAAAGCTCATCCAGTCCCAACCCCCCTGCCAGCAACAGGGGCACCCAAGCTCATCCAGTTCCAACCCCCCTGCCATCAGCAGGGACACCTTCCACTAGACCAGGTTGCTCAAAGCCTCATCCAGCCTGGCCTTCAATACTTCCAGGGAGGAGCAGCCACAGCTTCTCTGGCCAGCCTGTTCCAGTGTCTCACCACCCTGATGATGGTCCCCAGGGTCCGTGCAGGGACACTGGCAGTGTGCACCCCGGGGAAGCTGGCAGCACCCGCGGGGCAGGAGGGAAATGCAGGCGTGTGGACAGCCCACGCTTCCCGATTTCTGCCTTTATTTCCCCTCCTGCACACCTCTCCCTGGCCCAGAGAGCTCCTCTGGAGCCAGACGCTGGTGCTGCACCCCACCCCCAAGCGAAGCAGGGACACTCAACTCCCCCCCGCCCCAGCCGGGGCAGCCCCAGCCATGGGCTGTGGCACGGCGACAGACGGGCTCCTGCCCGGTGCCTGCATGGCGGCTGGCAATCGGCCGTGTGTCCTGGCAGGCACAGTGCCCTTAGCTCTCTTGGCAGCAAAACCTCAGAGAGGTATTTGCAAATTTGATTATTCTGGTTTTTTCCTCCCTCGCTTCCCAGTTTACTCTTCAGCACTTACAGTAAATCTCATTGATTGCAGCATTAACTCCCGCTGCAGAGGGAAGGGATCCATCGCAGTTACCTGGAGCAGCTGAGATGGGCAAAATCCTGCCCGGTGCTCCCCGCTGCTCTGGGACAGGGACGGTCCTGACCCCACGGGGGGGGGGAGCAATGGCTGTTCCCTCAGCCGGGATTTGTGCAGGGCAGAGGCACTGTGCAGGGGAAGCAGGGACGGTGGTGAGGCCACTCTCACAGTCCTCCTGGCACATCACCGTCCCGGCGAACGCCCCAAACAGAACCCCGGGCTCTGTGGGGCCGAGTACCGGCTCTGCTGGGGAGGGAGATGGTTTTACTGGGACATGTCTGCTCTGTACGACCGGGATTCTTGTATTTATGCCCCCAGTGCCAGAGAGCACTTGCCTGGTGTGGGAGCCCGGTAGAGCCACGGGGCCCATCCAGCCACACAGCCCAGGGTCACACGGCGAGAGAAAACACAGGACAGGCACCCAAAGCCGGGGCTGCCGGGCTGGATGTTTCTGCATGGCCATTGTCAGCGCTGGGATAAACCCACAGCGTGTAACCCCAGCGAGAGCGGCCACAGACACTGGGCAGTGTCTCTCAGAAAGGTGAAGCTCACACAGATGAGGGGTTTTTTATTTTTTTCTCTTGACTGGTGTGCCCAGACCTCTGTTTCTCATTTCATTTTCCAAAGTACAGATTACTGTGAGAGAGTTCTATCAAACTTACATAAGAGGAACGTTTAGTTGTTGGGAAGACTGTCCTGGGCACATGTTTTTATCAGAATAAACCTGCAGTTACTGCATTGTCACAGTAACTACTGCTGTTCACCCCAAATTCATAGAATCATAGAATCATAGACTGGTTTGGGTTGGAAGGGACCTTAAAGCTCATCCAGTTCCAACCCCCCTGCCAGCAGCAGGGACACCTTCCACTAGGGTTGCTCAAAGCCTCATCCAACCTGGCCTTAAACACTTCCAGGCAGGGGGCATCTACAACTTCCTTGGGCAACCTGTTCCAGTGTCTGACCACCCTCACAGTGAAGAACTTCTTCCTAATATTTGATCTAAACCTCCCCTCTTTCAGCTTAAACCCATTTCCCCTTGTTTTGTCATTAACTGCCCGTATGAAAAGTCCTTTCCCGGCTGACCACTACCCCAGAAAGCACTTACGGACTGTGAGCTGTCTTTGCTGTTATCCCTCGACTTGTTCTTCGCAAGCCTCTTCTTCTTCTTGTGCAAGGGCCTCGACTCCAGAATCATCTCCTCCAGCTCGAAGGTGGGGTCGCAGTGCAGGCGGCCCTTCTGCCGGGACAATGACGTGACACCACGTGTTAGGCACAGCAGAGACCCTCTCGCAGCAAATACGCTCAGAAACTACTTCTCCATCAGCAAAGAAGTGGCCCCTGCTCAGGGCCGGGACCCGACTCGGTCCTACTCACATTGGGGACGAAGCCCGGCTCCACCCGCTTCTCGCAGACGTCGCTCCAGACCACGCCAGACAAGTACGCCGAGGCCTGAACGTCGGCCAGGCAGGAGAACCGATGCTCGGGGTTCACCGTCAGCAGCTGCGGAGAGAAAAGCATCCCCGTGAGAGGAGAACAACAGCAGCCCAGCACCATCCTGCCTTTAGGATGGCTTGGATGGTTCAGCCACGCAGCAAATCTTCTGTCATGGGAAACACGTCACCTACTTGATAGGAAAAAACACAGTGGAAAAACATTCTGGAGGCTGTGGAACCAGTCAGCCAAAAATGTGGTACCAGGAGCTCTTGGACCAGCGCGGGTTTGCTCCTCCCGTGCCCGGGACAGACCTTGTCCCCTTGTAAAGACATTGATTCCCCCAGAGGCTCATGGTTTCAGTTTCAGCCTCCCCATGTCCTCTTTTCCCACTGCTTCTGTGACGGCAGGGGATACTACTCTGTTTATCACACACACGGATTACTGAGCACAGAGAGAAAAGCATTCAAAAAGTTTGTTTCATCTGCTGAGACACCAGTCTGAGGATGGACCTGGTTTTTCAACAAATTCAGCACCATGTACCACGCTGCACTCTTGGCTGGCTTGAGTTACAGCTTCCAGGGCTGCTGGAGGTACATCTGACATGGAGGTACGTCTGACATGGAGGTACATCTAACACAGGGTCTGGGTAGGGCTTCCAGGAAATTCTGTGCCTGGTCTGCCCCGTAAAAATCTCAGCTGATGCCACCGTTGCAGCATCCTCACAGCCCAGTGCTGTCCCTCCTCTCCCAAGCGTGGGATGCTCGTGGCAGTTGAGTTGTGCCCACCCTCACCCCTATCCAGGAGCTGGCCCCTCCGCCTGCCTGTGCCGCTGCCACCGGTGCCACATTCCACCTCTGGACCAGTTCTTGCCATTTTTCCAGAGCATTTAGAATTCGAGTCCTGAGCTCCAGCTCGGTGCTGGGCATCCGCAAACTGAGTGCGTATGGTCTCCCAACTGATGGACACCTACAGTGGGACCTCTACAAAATGCCCATCTAGGATTGTTTCCTTCAAAAACCCACGACGTCATTCTAGGCACTCTAATTATAGGTGGTTACAGCCTTTTTGCAGAAAATAAGGTCAGCACTGAGTATTTTCCAATGCCCCAGGTGAGTAGGCAAGACGCAGGTAACGGTGACTGCACTTACAGCCCGCCCAGCGCCCGCACACAGGGACGCTGGTGAAGGGCTAGGGGTAAAAGACCACCTCGACCAGCAACTGCTGCCTGGGGGGACTTTGCAGGCACTTTTTCACAGCACAGAATTATCTTCATCCTTAAAATGAGAAAGGAGGAATTCCCAATTCCTGAGTAAGCACTGGCCCAAAGGGAAGGAGCTGGGGGACATCGATGCTGTGAGGGGGGACTGGCCTCGGTGAGCGGGTGGGCAACTGCCCAGGGGGCATGACTCCAGCTGGGGCACCCAAGCACAGGAACCCCAGTGCTTTGGGGGAACATGAGTGTCCTTCCAGGCTGAGGTGGCTGCTGGCGTTATCCTGGTGAGATGTTTAATTCCCGGTGGCTCTCCAGAAGCCGGGCTGCCGGAGCCCAGCAGATGGCAATGTGAACTGCTGAGTGCTCCACTGCAGTCAGAGCTGACAGCAGCTGCTTCTCCCCAAACAAAACCCAACGATGGAAACTGTCCACCCAACATTAACCGACATGGGAGTCGCTTATTTTCTGTCAGCACCACGCACGTCTTTTTCACAGCACACCCAGCAGCAGCTACTGTCCCGAGTTCTCAGGCAAGCAGAAGCTAAAGCAGCCTCCACACCAAATCACCAACTTTCTCATGTGCAGCACCAGGAAAGCAGCAGAACATCCCCCAGCCACAGAAACCCCCCGGGATGGTTCTCACAACCAAACCCACTGAATCGGACCCTTCAGCCCGGCAGGACGGGCGAGAGGGAGCAGCGACCGCAGCTGGGGCAGCACAGGTCCCTCCAGCTCACCCAGTGGCTCAGCCACCACTGCTGCCTTCTGGGTTCCAACGACCACAGGGGGATGCTGGGAGGGGACAGTTCTAGCTCAGGGAGCAATCTGATTGTCACACCAAACCCAGCCTCTTTCCTTCCATCGCTATCAAATGTAACACACCTTATTGCAGGGATAATTATCAAATAAAACTCAACATTAATCACAGAATCACAGAATCCCAGACTGGTTTGGGTTGGAAGGGACCTTAAAGCTCATCCAGTCCCAACCCCCCTGCCAGCAGCAGGGACACCTTCCACTACACCAGGTTGCTCAAAGCCTCACCCAACCTGGCCTTCAACACTTCCAGGGAGGAGCAGCCACAGCTTCTCTGCCCAACCTGGGACACTGTCTCACCACCCTCTGGGTGAAAAATTCCCTCCTAATATCCAACCTCAATCTCCCCTCTCTCAGTTTCAAACCATTTCCCCTTGTCCTGTCACTCTCTGCCCACGGCAAAAGTCTCTCTCCCTCCTGTTTCTCAGCTCCCTTCAGGTACTGGAAGGTTGCAGTGAGGTCTCCCCAGAGCCTTCTCTTCTCCAAGCTCAACAAGCCCAGCTCCCTCAACCTTTCTTCATAAGACAGGTGCTCCAAGCCTGAACAAAGTCATAAAACTTAGTCCTATTTCAATTTTATGTTATTTATTAATATGCTGAAAATTTTCCAGCTAGTCCCACACGCACCACAGCTAATGAACAACGTGAACCTCACCAACACGGCTATTTACCTTTCGTAGCAGGGCAACCATTTCTTTTGACCATGCAGACGAGTACTGGACACTCACAGTACTGAAGAGCTGAACTAAGGACTCCACAGGGTTGTTGGAGTGGATGTCATATGGTCTCTGGGGGAAAAAGAAACGTAAAGGTGAGAAGAAATTCCCTTTCCTCTCTGCAGTCGTTCCAAAAGCGTGTTCTTAGACCTCGAGTGGTCCAGGCACCCTACCCAGCCCCGCAGCAGTTCGTAAGCCATGATTCCCAGTGACCACCAGTCCACCTCGAAGGAGTAGCCCGTCCCGCCATTCAGGAAGGAATGGAAAATCTCCGGGGCTGAAGAAAGGGCAAAACACAACAGGTTACTCGCTGACTTCAGCTGAATTCTATTGCAGTATTTCATGTGAGTCAGTGAGTGAAGCTGCTGGGTATCTTTATGCAACCCAATTGCCCGGGGGAGGCTT
>NW_010298343.1:0-276 GCF_000700745.2 Antrostomus carolinensis
CATGGTGCCCTCCCCCCGCCCATGGTGACCTCTGGGTGGGGTCGGGGGGTCAGTTGAGGGTCCCGCGGCAGCTCTCGGTCCGGCAGAGACAGGGGATCTTGGTGTCCTCGATGGGGAACTTGTAGTCGTAGGTGATCTCCTCGTTGACCCCGATGGGCTGCTTGGAGTAGATGACGATCTTCTTCTGGGCCTCGATGGTGATCACCTTGGCGTAGCAGTTGGGCTGGGGTGGGGGGAGAAGATGGTGGTCAACATGGTGGTCATCATGGTGGTCAT
>NW_010298344.1:0-3471 GCF_000700745.2 Antrostomus carolinensis
ATCAACCACTTCATAAAACGTCTGTTTGCTTACCAAAGGAGGTCAAAATGCTTTCTGATGGCCCAAGTTCCTTGTTTTTAAAATTTCTGCTTTAATGAGTTTATGGCAGAGTTTTCCCCATGTGGTGGTTCTCTCTCGGGCTCACTTTGAGCCCAGGAGTCTCACATTGGCTTTGGGATGTTGTGGGCACGATGGGGGGCGACCAGAGGCTGCCCGGATACACCTCGGAGGAACCCGCCCCGCAAAAAATGCTGCCCACAGCGTGGTTCTGTGCTTCGGTGTCTGACTGGGAGGGCGGCCCCTCGGGTGCCTTCTGACCCCATGGGCCTACGGGCAGGACGGGCCCTCCTCTGTCCAGGGGACCATGGTCCAGCTCCTGGCACTCTGCAGCCCTTCCCGATCTTGGGTAAGTGGTTTGGTTGTGCCCATGTTGCAGTCAGGTGCGTGCCTGCAGCTCTGGGAGTTTACACAAACTTGCTTTAATTTAGATGTCCTGGAAGACAGTAGCATGGAAGACACACAGATATGGGGTGTGGTACAACCCTCTGGGGAGCTCGGATATTTGTTTCTCTTCTAGTCCGCAGAGAAGCCATGCCCTGGCCCAGTGCAGCCTGCCTGTAACACCTAATACCAAGCAGACACTCCACGCCACCCCCTGCAAGGACTGGGTTACCCCCAAAGCAAAGACATGCTGCAAAGAAAAGTTTGGCAAAAAGATGTGAGGCAGGCCAGGAACCCAGGTTAAGTGCTTGCTACACAGATAGATATTAAAATTGGTCTTAGCAAGAGGTAGTCCCTAAAAACATCTGGTAGCATGATGGCCAGCCTCCTCTTCTTGGGCACCCCCACCTCGTTTTCAAAGGTCTATCTCACTATTTGAGGGGAGTAGCACCCTGTGGAAGATGCTGGGGAGAAGCGGGCAAAGCAAGAGGTGGAAGCTTTTGGCTTCTTTAGTGTGGCACCAGTCCCAAACCCAAGTTTTTCTGGGACTTGGAGGCCAGCACAGAGCCCTGGGCAGAGGGCAGGGGGACTTTGCCCACTGGTGAATGGGAGCAAACAGCAGACCTGTGCCAGTTGAGAAGGAAAGGGATGAATCCAAGGGTGGACTGAGAGAAACCGTGGGAGGAAAATTAAAGATGCTTATTTTGGATAGTGGTAGTGGGAAGAGGAAGGAAGAGTGGATGAAGGTTTTTCCTACATGCTGTAGTAGATTTCCAGGAGGAGGTGTTGGGGTGTTTGGGGTGGTGGGGCAGAGGTCAATTGGTGAGAAAGTCACAAGCTGCCCACGTCACTATGCAGTAGACCAGACACGGGAGTGAGGTGGGTTTATCACCACCACCACCTTGGCCCCTGACAAATTTTGTTGCTTGTGTAATCTGTGACTTTTCTCTTCAAAAGTGAGAAAAAAGAATGATTAAATGACAAAAGAGATACATGTGTAATTGAGCACTTGGGTACCTCAGGACTATGCCTTCTGTGGCAGCAGCCATGGTAAAACAATAACACAAGGATTTATTTTTGATGGCGGTCTGCATCTTTGTCAGATTTCTTTGGGGTAGTTTAAGGTACGTTTGTCTGGTATTAGCATAGGGACCGAGGATCGCAGGGAAAGTTTGCATTTCATTTTCATTAGTCTTCTAAATTAACTTTAGTAAAATGCCTAAAACCATACCAGAAGAGGATTAATAAGTTACTCTAATAAAACTATTAGTGCAAACATATTCATTTGTAGCAGAAAATTCTGACATTTTAAAAAAAATATGGTTTCTTTTGAGTAGGGTTCGATTTTTAGACCAAATAAGAAGCTTTGCTATTTTATTAGAAGTAGATTGCTCTCTGTGCCTTTGAGATCGTCCGCTGTTATGCTTTGATACAGCAAAGAAGGAACTTTGCTGGCAAAGCCTTTCTGCAACATCCTTCTCCCTGACTGCCTTGTCCTGGCTCAGGTGACAGCCGCTCCGGTGCAGCTCAAATAGGTTTTGTCCCCGAGGTTCAGGCGGGAGGGCGAGGCAGTGCCTGGAGCAGGCAGCACCCGCTCGTCCTGGCTGCCTGCGGACACAGGGCTTTGCTTTGCAAGGATAGCAGGGCTCTGTCTCTGGTTTGGGCACATCTGTGTTTCTCTCTGATGAACTGGCCGTGTGAACTGTGTGCTGTCCTCCCACACTGCGGGCTGTTGCCTGTCTGCAGGTCAGGTTTGGAGCATCCCTTGGGAGTGCAGAATGAGCGAGCACTGGCCCGCTGTGGCTGCGTAAATGAGAGCCAGTGCTGGTGCTTGGATGCTCAGGAGAGGTGCTGAGATGGTCTCCTGAAAATTGCTGGAGGGGTGGTGGGCAACTGGAGCCCACACTCAGCAGATGTCCCCTCTTTAAAGATGGCTTGTCCTGCTCAGGGGACCAGAGAGTGGAGGGCCAGGTTGCATTTAACCAAGGTGAATGGCACAGCAAGCATTTTTCCTGGTGAGTGATGGACATTAACTAGCATTGCACTGTGCCTTTGATTTTTTTTTATTTTTTTTTTAATAGACCATTCCACAGTATTTTATGTGTGATGCATTGGTGGGGCAATATGGGCTCAAGTCAGTAGGATTAGTTTGCTCACAGACAGTAAACACAATGGGCATAATCCAGTGTGTCAAGTTTTAATGTGCTTTCCTAATGCCTGATCTCCATTTTCAGCTTGCTGAACTCCAACTCCTTCACTGTTATACGAGATGATGCCTTTGCTGGTCTCTTCCATCTAGAATACCTGTAAGTTTGATATTTTATGTTTTCCCCTGTCCTTCATAAATCAGGATGTTTTGATAAGTTGCCAAGACTGCTGCTGTGAAGCCTTAGTCTTCACTGCGATTCCCAGGAGCAGGGGAGATTTATGTTCCACTCCTGTGCAAATGTTCTTTATGGTGGGTCACCGTTTTTCAGAGGTTGCAGTGAATTTTTAAAATATGCCTTGAATGCAGGGTGGCTCTGTGCAATTACAGTACACCGAAAAGGCATTGCTTAGCAAGAGCTTGTTATGAAAAAACCCGCCCTCCCACTGTCGAGGGGCTTTGAACCACAAGAAAGGGGTGGGGAAGCCTCTCCTGGCCTGCTGGCAGCCTGAAGAGGAGTTGCAGGGTATCCATGTACTGCCCAAAACAACCCTGGTTATCAGACTGGTTCTCTTCCACCAACTTTCCTCTCCAGCTTCGCCTTTTTTCTGATATCCATTTAATGCCCATGGCACTTATCTTTATGTTATAATTAATTATAAATATATGAATATATAAATATATATTTCATTGCTGGCAGCCTGAAGAGGAGTTGCAGGGTATCCATGTACTGCCCAAAACAACCCTGGTTATCAGACTGGTTCTCTTCCACCAACTTTCCTCTCCAGCTTCGCCTTTTTTCTGATATCCATTTAATGCCCATGGCACTTATCTTTATGTTATAATTAATTATAAATATATGAATATATAAATATATATTTCAT